>NC_138187.1:49951106-50115106 GCF_964194105.1 Spermophilus citellus | reverse complement strand
ATTTCCAGTATCATTTTGAATTTTTAGGTATCACTCTGTTTTCTCTTATATTGATACATGTACTTGGAACTCTAAATCCGACACGGTTTGTGCTAGCTTCTTGAAACTTGACACAGTAAAGTAGTTTCTCGTTCTATCTCTATGTTTTGTTTCCTCTTGATGTAGCCCTAAGCACTGACTGGAGAGAAACACTTTCATGGAAAGGGGTTGCCAAGCTTCCAAAAATTACGAATCTCCAGAAATCTCAGCAAATATTTTTTCACCCAAACTGGATGATACTTTCAGGTAATGATCAGTACACGAAGGCGACTTGGTTCCCCAAATTTCGTTTTTCTATGCTGAAGCGTTCATTTCCAGTAACAGTTTGAATTTTTAGGTTTCACTCTGTTTTCTCCTATATTGATAGATGTATTTGGAACTCTAAATCCAACACGGTTTGTGCTAGCTTCTTGAAACTTGACACAGTGAAGTAGCTTCACGTTCTATCTCTATGGTTTGTTTCCTCTTGATGTAGCCCTAAGCACTGACTGGCGAGAAACACTTTCATGGAAAGGGGTTGCCAAGCTTCCAAAAATTACGAATCTCCAGAAATCTCAGCAAATATTTTTTCACCCAAACTGGATGATACGTTCAGGTAATGATCAGTACACTAAGGCGACTTGGTTCCCCAAATTTCGTTCTTCTATGTTGAAGCGTTCATTTCCAGTAACACTTTGAATTTTTAGGTATCACTCTGTTTTCTCCTATATTGATACATGTACTTGGAACTCTAAATCCAACACGGTTTGTGCTAGCTTCTTGAAACTTGACACAGTAAAGTAGTTTCACGTTCTATCTCTATGTTTTGTTTCCTCTTGATGTAGCCCTAAGCAGTGACTGGCGAGAAACACTTTCATGGAACGGGGTTTCCAAGCTTCCAAAAATTACGAATCTCCAGAAATCTCAGCAAATATTTTATCACCCAAACTGGATGATACTTTCAGGTAATGATCAGTACACTAAGGCGACTTGGTTCCCCAAATTTCGTTCTTCTATGTTGAAGCGTTCATTTCCAGTAACATTTTGAATTTTTAGGTATCACTCTGTTTTCTCCTATATTGATACATGTACTTGGAACTCTAAATCCGACACGGTTTGTGCTAGCTTCTTGAAACTTGACACAGTAAAGTAGTTTCACGTTCTATCTCTATGTTTTGTTTCCTCTTGATATAGCCCTAATCAGTGACTGGCGAGAAACACTTTCATGGAAAGGGGTTGCCAAGCTTCCAAAAATTACGAATCTCCAGAAATCTCAGCAAATATTTTTTCACCCAAACTGGATGATACTTTCAGGTAATGATCAGTACACTAAGGCGACTTGGTTCCCCAAATTTCGTTCTTCTATGTTGAAGCGTTCATTTCCAGTAAAACTTTGAATTTTTAGGTATCACTCTGTTTTCTCCTATATTGATAGATGTATTTGGAACTCTAAATCCAACACGGTTTGTGCTAGCTTCTTGAAACTTGACACAGTAAAGTAGTTTCACGTTCTATCTCTATGGTTTGTTTCCTCTTGATGTAGCCCTAAGCAGTGACTGGCGAGAAACACTTTCATGGAAAGGGGTTGCCAAGCTTCCAAAAATTACGAATCTCCAGAAATCTCAGCAAATACTTTTTCACCCAAACTGGATGATACTGTCAGGTAATGATCAGTACACTAAGGCGACTTGGTTCCCCAAATTTCGTTCTTCTATGTTGAAGCGTTCATTTCCAGTAACAGTTTGAATTTTTAGGTTTCACTCTGTTTTCTCCTATATTGATACATGTACTTGGAACTCTAAATCCGACACGGTTTGTGCTAGCTTCTTGAAACTTGACACAGTAAAGTAGTTTCACGTTCTATCTCTATGGTTTGTTTCCTCTTGTTGTAGCCCTAAGCACTGACTGGCGAGAAACACTTTCATGGAAAGGGGTGCCAAGCTTCCAAAAATTACGAATCTCCAGAAATCTCAGCAAATATTTTTTCACCCAATCTGGATGATACTGTCAGGTAATGATCAGTACACTAAGGCGACTTGGTTCCCCAAATTTCGTTCTTCTATGCTGAAGCGTTCATTTCCAGTAACAGTTTGTATTTTTAGGTTTCACTCTGTTTTCTCCTATATTGATAGATGTATTTGGAACTCTAAATCCAACACGGTTTGTGCTAGCTTCTTGAAACTTGACACAGTGAAGTAGCTTCACGTTCTATCTCTATGGTTTGTTTCCTCTTGATGTAGCCCTAAGCACTGACTGGCGAGAAACACTTTCATGGAAAGGGGTTGCCAAGCTTCCAAAAATTACGAATCTCCAGAAATCTCAGCAAATATTTTTTCACCCAAACTGGATGATACGTTCAGGTAATGATCAGTACACTAAGGCGACTTGGTTCCCCAAATTTCGTTCTTCTATGTTGAAGCGTTCATTTCCAGTAACACTTTGAATTTTTAGGTATCACTCTGTTTTCTCCTATATTGATACATGTACTTGGAACTCTAAATCCAACACGGTTTGTGCTAGCTTCTTGAAACTTGACACAGTAAAGTAGTTTCACGTTCTATCTCTATGTTTTGTTTCCTCTTGATGTAGCCCTAAGCAGTGACTGGCGAGAAACACTTTCATGGAACGGGGTTTCCAAGCTTCCAAAAATTACGAATCTCCAGAAATCTCAGCAAATATTTTATCACCCAAACTGGATGATACTTTCAGGTAATGATCAGTACACTAAGGCGACTTGGTTCCCCAAATTTCGTTCTTCTATGTTGAAGCGTTCATTTCCAGTAACATTTTGAATTTTTAGGTATCACTCTGTTTTCTCCTATATTGATACATGTACTTGGAACTCTAAATCCGACACGGTTTGTGCTAGCTTCTTGAAACTTGACACAGTAAAGTAGTTTCACGTTCTATCTCTATGTTTTGTTTCCTCTTGATATAGCCCTAATCAGTGACTGGCGAGAAACACTTTCATGGAAAGGGGTTGCCAAGCTTCCAAAAATTACGAATCTCCAGAAATCTCAGCAAATATTTTTTCACCCAAACTGGATGATACTTTCAGGTAATGATCAGTACACTAAGGCGACTTGGTTCCCCAAATTTCGTTCTTCTATGTTGAAGCGTTCATTTCCAGTAAAACTTTGAATTTTTAGGTATCACTCTGTTTTCTCCTATATTGATAGATGTATTTGGAACTCTAAATCCAACACGGTTTGTGCTAGCTTCTTGAAACTTGACACAGTAAAGTAGTTTCACGTTCTATCTCTATGTTTTGTTTCCTCTTGATGTAGCCCTAAGCAGTGACTGGCGAGAAACACTTTCATGGAAAGGGGTTGCCAAGCTTCCAAAAATTATGAATCTCCAGAAATCTCAGCCAATATTTATTCACCCAAACTGGATGACACTTTCAGGTAATGATCAGTACACTAAGGCGACTTGGTTCCCCAAATTTCGTTCTTCTATGTTGAAGCGTTCATTTCCAGTAACACTTTGAATTTTTAGGTATCACTCTGTTTTCTCCTATATTGATACATGTACTTGGAACTCTAAATCCAACACGGTTTGTGCTAGCTTCTTGAAACTTGACACAGTAAAGTAGTTTCACGTTCTATCTCTATGTTTTGTTTCCTCTTGATGTAGCCCTAAGCAGTGACTGGCGAGAAACACTTTCATGGAACGGGGTTTCCAAGCTTCCAAAAATTACGAATCTCCAGAAATCTCAGCCAATATTTTATCACCCAAACTGGATGATACTTTCAGGTAATGATCAGTACAATAAGGCGACTTGGTTCCCCAAATTTCGTTCTTCTATGTTGAAGCGTTCATTTCCAGTAACAGTTTGAATTTTTAGGTATCACTCTGTTTTCTCCTATATTGATACATGTACTTGGAACTCTAAATCCGACACGGTTTGTGCTAGCTTCTTGAAACTTGACACAGTAAAGTAGTTTCACGTTCTATCTCTATGTTGTGTTTCCTCTTGATGTAGCCCTAAGCACTGACTGGCGAGAAACACTTTCATGGAAAGGGGTTGCCAAGCTTCCAAAAATTACGAATCTCCAGAAATCTCAGCAAATATTTTTTCACCCAAACTGGATGATACTTTCAGGTAATGATCAGTACACTAAGGCGACTTGGTTCCCCAAATTTCGTTCTTCTACGTTGAAGCGTTCATTTCCAGTAACAGTTTGAATTTTTAGGTTTCACTCTGTTTTCTCCTATATTGATAGATGTATTTGGAACTCTAAATCCAACACGGTTTGTGATAGCTTCTTGAAACTTGACACAGTAAAGTAGTTTCACGTTCTATCTCTATGGTTTGTTTCCTCTTGATGTAGCCCTAAGCACTGACTGGAGAGAAACACTTTCATGGAAAGGGGTTGCCAAGCTTCCAAAAATTACGAATCTCCAGAAATCTCAGCAAGTATTTTTTCACCCAAACTGGATGATACTTTCAGGTAATGATCAGTACACTAAGGCGACTTGGTTCCCCAAATTTCGTTCTTCTATGTTGAAGCGTTCATTTCCAGTAACAGTTTGAATTTTTAGGTATCACTCTGTTTTCTCCTATACTGATACATGTACTTGGAACTCTAAATCCAACACGGTTTGTGCTAGCTTCTTGAAACTTGACACAGTAAAGTAGTTTCACGTTCTATCTCTATGTTTTGTTTCCTCTTGATGTAGCCCTAAGCAGTGACTGGCGAGAAACACTTTCATGAAAAGGGGTTTCCAAGCTTCCAAAAATTACGAATCTCCAGAAATCTCAGCAAATATTTTTTCACCCAAACTGGATGATTCTTTCAGGTAATGATCAGTACACTAAGGCGACTTGGTTCCCCAAATTTCGTTCTTCTATGTTGAAGCGTTCATTTACAGTAACAGTTTGAATTTTTAGGTATCACTCTGTTTTCTCCTATATTGATAGATGTATCTGGAACTCTAAATCCAACACGGTTTGTGCTAGCTTCTTGAAACTTGACACAGTAAAGTAGTTTCACGTTCTATCTCTATGTTTTGTTTCCTCTTGATGTAGCCCTAAGCAGTGACTGGCGAGAAACACTTTCATGGAAAGGGGTTGCCAAGCTTCCAAAAATTACGAATCTCCAGAAATCTCAGCAAATACTTTTTCACCCAAACTGGATGATACTTTCAGGTAATGATCAGTACACTAAGGCGACTTGGTTCCCCAAATTTCGTTCTTCTATATTGAAGCGTTCATTTCCAGTAACAGTTTGAATTTTTAGGTATCACTCTGTTTTCTCCTATATTGATACATGTACTTGGAACTCTAAATCCAACACGGTTTGTGCTAGCTTCTTGAAACTTGACACAGTAAAGTAGTTTCACGTTCTATCTCTATGGTTTGTTTCCTCTTGATGTAGCCCTAAGCACTGACTGGCGAGAAACACTTTCATGGAAAGGGGTTGCCAAGCTTCCAAAAATTACGAATCTCCAGAAATCTCAGCAAATATTTTTTCACCCAAACTGGATGATACTTTCAGGTAATGATCAGTACACTAAGGCGACTTGCTTCCCCAAATTTCGTTCTTCTATGTTGAAGCGTTCATTTCCAGTAACAGTTTGAATTTTTAGGTATCACTCTGTTTTCTCCTATATTGATACATGTACTTGGAACTCTAAATCCAACACGGTTTGTGCTAGCTTCTTGAAACTTGACACAGTAAAGTAGTTTCACGTTCTATCTCTATGTTTTGTTTCCTCTTGATGTAGCCCTAAGCACTGACTGGCGAGAAACACTTTCATGGAAAGGGGTTGCCAAGCTTCCAAAAATTACGAATCTCCAGAAATCTCAGCAAATACTTTTTCACCCAAACTGGATGATACTTTCAGGTAATGATCAGTACACTAAGGCAACTTGGTTCCCCAAATTTCGTTCTTCTATGTTGAAGCGTTCATTTCCAGTAACATTTTGAATTTTTAGGTATCACTCTGTTTTCTCCTATATTGATACATGTACTTGGAACTCTAAATCCGACACGGTTTGTGCTAGCTTCTTGAAACTTGACACAGTAAAGTAGTTTCACGTTCTGTCTCTATGTTTTGTTTCCTCTTGATATAGCCCTAATCAGTGACTGGCGAGAAACACTTTCATGGAAAGGGGTTGCCAAGCTTCCAAAAATTACGAATCTCCAGAAATCTCAGCAAATATTTTTTCACCCAAACTGGATGATACTTTCAGGTAATGATCAGTACACTAAGGCGACTTGGTTCCCCTAATTTCGTTCTTCTATGTTGAAGCGTTCATTTCCAGTAAAAGTTTGAATTTTTAGGTATCACTCTGTTTTCTCCTATATTGATAGATGTATTTGGAACTCTAAATCCAACACGGTTTGTGCTAGCTTCTTGAAACTTGACACAGTAAAGTAGTTTCACGTTCTATCTCTATGTTTTGTTTCCTCTTGATGTAGCCCTAAGCAGTGACTGGCGAGAAACACTTTCATGGAAAGGGGTTGCCAAGCTTCCAAAAATTACGAATCTCCAGAAATCTCAGCAAATATTTTTTCACCCTAACTGGATGATACTTTCAGGTAATGATCAATACACTAAGGCGACTTGGTTCCCCAAATTTCGTTCTTCTATGTTGAAGCGTTCATTTCCAGTAACAGTTTGAGTTTTTAGGTATCACTCTGTTTTCCCCTATATTGATAGATGTATTTGGAACTCTAAATCCAACACGGTTTGTGCTAGCTTCTTGAAACTTGACACAGTAAAGTAGTTTCACGTTCTATCTCTATGTTTTGTTTCCTCTTGATGTAGCCCTAAGCAGTGACTGGCGAGAAACACTTTCATGGAAAGGGGTTTCCAAGCTTCCAAAAATTACGAATCTCCAGAAATCTCAGCCAATATTTTTTCACCCAAACTGGATGATACTTTCAGGTAATGATCAGGACACTAAGGCGACTTGGTTCCCCAAATTTCGTTCTTCTATGTTGAAGCGTTCATTTCCAGTAACACTTTGAATTTTTAGGTATCACTCTGTTTTCTCCTATATTGATACATGTACTTGGAACTCTAAATCCAACACGGTTTGTGCTAGCTTCTTGAAACTTGACACAGTAAAGTAGTTTCACGTTCTATCTCTATGTTTTGTTTCCTCTTGATGTAGCCCTAAGCAGTGACTGGCGAGAAACACTTTCATGAAAAGGGGTTTCCAAGCTTCCAAAAATTACGAATCTCCAGAAATCTCAGCAAATATTTTTTCACCCAAACTGGATGATACTTTCAGGTAATGATCAGTACACGAAGGCGACTTGGTTCCCCAAATTTCGTTCTTCTATGTTGAAGCGTTCATTTCCAGTAACAGTTTGAATTTTTAGGTTTCACTCTGTTTTCTCCTATATTGATAGATGTATCTGGAACTCTAAATCCAACACGGTTTGTGCTAGCTTCTTGAAACTTGACACAGTAAAGTAGTTTCACGTTCTATCTCTATGTTTTGTTTCCTCTTGATGTAGCCCTAAGCAGTGACTGGCGAGAAACACTTTCATGGAAAGGGGTTGCCAAGCTTCCAAAAATTACGAATCTCCCGAAATCTCATCAAATACTTTTTCACCCAAACTGGATGATACTTTCAGGTAATGATCAGTACACTAAGGCGACTTGGTTCCCCAAATTTCGTTCTTCTATGTTGAAGCGTTCATTTCCAGTAACAGTTTGAATTTTTAGGTATCACTCTGTTTTCTCCTATATTGATACATGTACTTGGAACTCTAAATCCAACACGGTTTGTGCTAGCTTCTTGAAACTTGACACAGTAAAGTAGTTTCACGTTCTATCTCTATGGTTTGTTTCCTCTTGATGTAGCCCTAAGCACTGACTGGCGAGAAACACTTTCATGGAAAGGGGTTGCCCAGCTTCCAAAAATTACGAATCTCCAGAAATCGCAGCCAATATTTTTTCACCCAAACTGGATGATACTTTCAGGAAATGACCAGTACACTAAGGCGACTTGGTTCCCCAAATTTCGTTCTTCTATGTTGAAGCGTTCATTTCCAGTAACACTTTGAATTTTTAGGTATCACTCTGTTTTCTCCTATATTGATACATGTACTTGGAACTCTAAATCCAACACGGTTTGTGCTAGCTTTTTGAAACTTGACACAGTAAAGTAGTTTCACGTTCTATCTCTATGTTTTGTTTCCTCTTGATGTAGCTCTAAGCACTGACTGGCCAGAAACACTTTCATGGAAAGGGGTTGCCAAGCTTCCAAAAATTACGAATCTCCAAAAATCTCAGCAAATATTTTTTCACCCAAACTAGATGATACTTTCAGGTAATGATCAGTACACTAAGGCGACTTGGTTCCCCAAATTTCGTTCTTCTACGTTGAAGCGTTCATTTCCAGTAACAGTTTGAATTTTTAGGTTTCACTCTGTTTTCTCCTATATTGATAGATGTATTTGGAA
This sequence comes from Spermophilus citellus, assembly GCF_964194105.1. Taxonomy (NCBI): domain Eukaryota; kingdom Metazoa; phylum Chordata; class Mammalia; order Rodentia; family Sciuridae; genus Spermophilus; species Spermophilus citellus. Next base: position 50,106,662 of record NC_138187.1, on the reverse strand, counting down.
CTCTAAATCCAACACGGTTTGTGCTAGCTTCTTGAAACTTGACACAGTAAAGTAGTTTCACGTTCTATCTCTATGGTTTGTTTCCTCTTGATGTAGCCCTAAGCACTGACTGGCGAGAAACACTTTCATGGAAAGGGGTGCCAAGCTTCCAAAAATTACGAATCTTTAGAAATCTCAGCAAATATTTTTTCACCCAAACTGGATGATACTGTCAGGTAATGATCAGGACACTAAGGCGACTTGGTTCCCCAAATTTCGTTCTTCTATGTTGAAGCGTTCATTTCCAGTAACAGTTTGAATTTTTAGGTTTCACTCTGTTTTCTCCTATATTGATAGATGTATCTGGAACTCTAAATCCAACACGGTTTGTGCTAGCTTCTTGAAACTTGACACAGTAAAGTAGTTTCACGTTCTATCTCTATGTTTTGTTTCCTCTTGATGTAGCCCTAAGCAGTGACTGGCGAGAAACACTTTCATGGAAAGGGGTTGCCAAGCTTCCAAAAATTACGAATCTCCAGAAATCTCAGCAAATACTTTTTCACCCAAACTGGATGATACTTTCAGGTAATGATCAGTACACTAAGGCGACTTGGTTCCCCAAATTTCGTTCTTCTATGTTGAAGCGTTCATGTCCAGTAACAGTTTGAATTTTTAGGTATCACTCTGTTTTCTCCTATATTGATACATGTACTTGGAACTCTAAATCCAACACGGTTTGTGCTAGCTTCTTGAAACTTGACACAGTAAAGTAGTTTCACGTTCTATCTCTATGGTTTGTTTCCTCTTGATGAAGCCCTAAGCACTGACTGGCGAGAAACACTTTCATGGAAAGGGGTTGCCAAGCTTCCAAAAATTACGAATCTCCAGAAATCGCAGCCAATATTTTTTCACCCAAACTGCATGATACTTTCAGGTAATGACCAGTACACTAAGGCGACTTGGTTCCCCAAATTTCGTTCTTCTATGTTGAAGCGTTCATTTCCAGTAACACTTTGAATTTTTAGGTATCACTCTGTTTTCTCCTATATTGATACATGTACTTGGAACTCTAAATCCAACACGGTTTGTGCTAGCTTTTTGAAACTTGACACAGTAAAGTAGTTTCACGTTCTATCTCTATGTTTTGTTTCCTCTTGATGTAGCCCTAAGCACTGACTGGCGAGAAACACTTTCATGGAAAGGGGTTGCCAAGCTTCCAAAAATTACGAATCTCCAGAAATCTCAGCAAATATTTTTTCACCCAAACTAGATGATACTTTCAGGTAATGATCAGTACACTAAGGCGACTTGGTTCCCCAAATTTCGTTCTTCTACGTTGAAGCGTTCATTTCCAGTAACAGTTTGAATTTTTAGGTTTCACTCTGTTTTCTCCTATATTGATAGATGTATTTGGAACTCTAAATCCAACACGGTTTGTGCTAGCTTCTTGAAACTTGACACAGTAAAGTAGTTTCACGTTCTATCTCTATGGTTTGTTTCCTCTTGATGTAGCCCTAAGCACTGACTGGAGAGAAACACTTTCATGGAAAGGGGTTGCCAAGCTTCCAAAAATTACGAATCTCCAGAAATCTCAGCAAATATTTTTTCACCCAAACTGGATGATACTGTCAGTAATGATCAGTACACTAAGGCGACTTGGTTCCCCAAATTTCGTTCTTCTATGTTGAAGCGTTCATTTCCAGTAACAGTTTGAATTTTTACGTTTCACTCTGTTTTCTCCTATATTGATAGATATATCTGGAACTCTAAATCCAACACGGTTTGTGCTAGCTTCTTGAAACTTGACACAGTAAAGTAGTTTCACGTTCTATCTCTATGTTTTGTTTCCTCTTGATGTAGCCCTAAGCACTGACTGGCGAGAAACACTTTCATGGAAAGGGGTTGCCAAGCTTCCAAAAATTACGAATCTCCAGAAATCTCAGCAAATACTTTTTCACCCAAACTGGATGATACTGTCAGGTAATGATCAGTACACTAAGGCGACTTGGTTCCCCAAATTTCGTTCTTCTATGTTGAAGCGTTCATTTCCAGTAACAGTTTGAATTTTTAGGTTTCACTCTGTTTTCTCCTATATTGATACATGTACTTGGAACTCTAAATCCCACACGGTTTGTGCTAGCTTCTTGAAACTTGACACAGTAAAGTAGTTTCACGTTCTATCTCTATGGTTTGTTTCCTCTTGTTGTAGCCCTAAGCACTGACTGGCGAGAAACACTTTCATGGAAAGGGGTTGCCAAGCTTCCAAAAATTACGAATCTCCAGAAATCTCAGCAAATATTTTTTCACCCAAACTGGATGATACTTTCAGGTAATGATCAGTACACGAAGGCGACTTGGTTCCCCAAATTTTGTTTTTCTATGCTGAAGCGTTCATTTCCAGTAACAGTTTGAATTTTTAGGTTTCACTCTGTTTTCTCCTATATTGATGCATGTACTTGGAACTCTAAATCCAACATGGTTTGTGCTAGCTTCTTGAAACTTGACACAGTAAAGTAGTTTCACGTTCTATCTCTATGTTTTGTTTCCTCTTGATATAGCCCTAATCAGTGACTGGCGAGAAAAACTTTCATGGAAAGGGTTTGCCAAGCTTCCAAAATTTACGAATCTCCAGAAATCTCAGCAAATATTTTTTCACCCAAACTGGATGATACTTTCAGGTAATGATCAGTACACTAAGGCGACTTGGTTTCCCAAATTTCGTTGTTCTATGTTGAAGCGTTCATTTCCAGTAAAACGTTGAATTTTTAGGTATCACTCTGTTTTCTCCTATATTGATAGATGTATTTGGAACTCTAAATCCAACACGGTTTGTGCTAGCTTCTTGAAACTTGACACAGTGTAGTAGTTTCACTTTCTATCTCTATGGTTTGTTTCCTCTTGATGTAGCCCTAAGCACTGACTGGCGAGAAACACTTTCATGGAAAGGGGTTGCCAAGCTTCCAAAAATTACGAATCTCCAGAAATTTCAGCCAATATTTTTTCACCCAAACTGGATGATACTTTCAGGTAATGATCAGTACACTAAGGCGACTTGGTTCCCCAAATTTCGTTCTTCTATGTTGAAGCGTTCATTTCCAGTAACACTTTGAATTTTTAGGTATCACTCTGTTTTCTCCTATATTGATAGATGTATTTGGAACTCTAAATCCAACACGGTTTGTGCTAGCTTCTTGAAACTTGACACAGTAAAGTAGTTTCACGTTCTATCTCTATGTTTTGTTTCCTCTTGATGTAGCCCTAAGCAGTGACTGGCGAGAAACACTTTCATGGAAAGGGGTTTCCAAGCTTCCAAAAATTACGAATCTCCAGAAATCTCAGCCAATATTTTTTCACCCAAACTGGATGATACTTTCAGGTAATGATCAGGACACTAAGGCGACTTGGTTCCCCAAATTTCGTTCTTCTATGTTGAAGCGTTCATTTCCAGTAACACTTTGAATTTTTAGGTATCACTCTGTTTTCTCCTATATTGATACATGTACTTGGAACTCTAAATCCAACACGGTTTGTGCTAGCTTCTTGAAACTTGACACAGTAAAGTAGTTTCACGTTCTATCTCTATGTTTTGTTTCCTCTTGATGTAGCCCTAAGCAGTGACTGGCGAGAAACACTTTCATGAAAAGGGGTTTCCAAGCTTCCAAAAATTACGAATCTCCAGAAATCTCAGCAAATATTTTTTCACCCAAACTGGATGATACTTTCAGGTAATGATCAGTACACTAAGGCGACTTGGTTCCCCAAATTTCGTTCTTCTATGTTGAAGCGTTCATTTCCAGTAACAGTTTGAATTTTTAGGTATCACTCTGTTTTCTCCTAATTGATACATGTACTTGGAACTCTAAATCCAACACGGTTTGTGCTAGCTTCTTGAAACTTGACACAGTAAAGTAGTTTCACGTTCTATCTCTATGGTTTGTTTCCTCTTGATGTAGCCCTAAGCACTGACTGGCGAGAAACACTTTCATGGAAAGGGGTTGCCAAGCTTCCAAAAATTACGAATCTCCAGAAATCTCAGCAAATATTTTTTCACCCAAACTGGATGATACTTTCAGGTAATGATCAGTACACGAAGGCGACTTGGTTCCCCAAATTTCGTTCTTCTATGTTGAAGCGTTCATTTCCAGTAACAGTTTGAATTTTTAGGTTTCACTCTGTTTTCTCCTATATTGATAGATGTATCTGGAACTCTAAATCCAACACGGTTTGTGCTAGCTTCTTGAAACTTGACACAGTAAAGTAGTTTCACGTTCTATCTCTATGTTTTGTTTCCTCTTGATGTAGCCCTAAGCAGTGACTGGCGAGAAACACTTTCATGGAAAGGGGTTGCCAAGCTTCCAAAAATTACGAATCTCCAGAAATCTCATCAAATACTTTTTCACCCAAACTGGATGATACTTTCAGGTAATGATCAGTACACTAAGGCGACTTGGTTCCCCAAATTTCGTTCTTCTATGTTGAAGCGTTCATTTCCAGTAACAGTTTGAATTTTTAGGTATCACTCTGTTTTCTCCTATATTGATACATGTACTTGGAACTCTAAATCCAACACGGTTTGTGCTAGCTTCTTGAAACTTGACACAGTAAAGTAGTTTCACGTTCTATCTCTATGGTTTGTTTCCTCTTGATGTAGCCCTAAGCACTGACTGGCGAGAAACACTTTCATGGAAAGGGGTTGCCCAGCTTCCAAAAATTACGAATCTCCAGAAATCGCAGCCAATATTTTTTCACCCAAACTGGATGATACTTTCAGGAAATGACCAGTACACTAAGGCGACTTGGTTCCCCAAATTTCGTTCTTCTATGTTGAAGCGTTCATTTCCAGTAACACTTTGAATTTTTAGGTATCACTCTGTTTTCTCCTATATTGATACATGTACTTGGAACTCTAAATCCAACACGGTTTGTGCTAGCTTTTTGAAACTTGACACAGTAAAGTAGTTTCACGTTCTATCTCTATGTTTTGTTTCCTCTTGATGTAGCTCTAAGCACTGACTGGCCAGAAACACTTTCATGGAAAGGGGTTGCCAAGCTTCCAAAAATTACGAATCTCCAAAAATCTCAGCAAATATTTTTTCACCCAAACTAGATGATACTTTCAGGTAATGATCAGTACACTAAGGCGACTTGGTTCCCCAAATTTCGTTCTTCTACGTTGAAGCGTTCATTTCCAGTAACAGTTTGAATTTTTAGGTTTCACTCTGTTTTCTCCTATATTGATAGATGTATTTGGAACTCTAAATCCAACACGGTTTGTGCTAGCTTCTTGAAACTTGACACAGTAAAGTAGTTTCACGTTCTATCTCTATGGTTTGTTTCCTCTTGATGTAGCCCTAAGCACTGACTGGCGAGAAACACTTTCATGGAAAGGGGTGCCAAGCTTCCAAAAATTACGAATCTTTAGAAATCTCAGCAAATATTTTTTCACCCAAACTGGATGATACTGTCAGGTAATGATCAGGACACTAAGGCGACTTGGTTCCCCAAATTTCGTTCTTCTATGTTGAAGCGTTCATTTCCAGTAACAGTTTGAATTTTTAGGTTTCACTCTGTTTTCTCCTATATTGATAGATGTATCTGGAACTCTAAATCCAACACGGTTTGTGCTAGCTTCTTGAAACTTGACACAGTAAAGTAGTTTCACGTTCTATCTCTATGTTTTGTTTCCTCTTGATGTAGCCCTAAGCAGTGACTGGCGAGAAACACTTTCATGGAAAGGGGTTGCCAAGCTTCCAAAAATTACGAATCTCCAGAAATCTCAGCAAATACTTTTTCACCCAAACTGGATGATACTTTCAGGTAATGATCAGTACACTAAGGCGACTTGGTTCCCCAAATTTCGTTCTTCTATGTTGAAGCGTTCATGTCCAGTAACAGTTTGAATTTTTAGGTATCACTCTGTTTTCTCCTATATTGATACATGTACTTGGAACTCTAAATCCAACACGGTTTGTGCTAGCTTCTTGAAACTTGACACAGTAAAGTAGTTTCACGTTCTATCTCTATGGTTTGTTTCCTCTTGATGAAGCCCTAAGCACTGACTGGCGAGAAACACTTTCATGGAAAGGGGTTGCCAAGCTTCCAAAAATTACGAATCTCCAGAAATCGCAGCCAATATTTTTTCACCCAAACTGCATGATACTTTCAGGTAATACCAGTACACTAAGGCGACTTGGTTCCCCAAATTTCGTTCTTCTATGTTGAAGCGTTCATTTCCAGTAACACTTTGAATTTTTAGGTATCACTCTGTTTTCTCCTATATTGATACATGTACTTGGAACTCTAAATCCAACACGGTTTGTGCTAGCTTTTTGAAACTTGACACAGTAAAGTAGTTTCACGTTCTATCTCTATGTTTTGTTTCCTCTTGATGTAGCCCTAAGCACTGACTGGCGAGAAACACTTTCATGGAAAGGGGTTGCCAAGCTTCCAAAAATTACGAATCTCCAGAAATCTCAGCAAATATTTTTTCACCCAAACTAGATGATACTTTCAGGTAATGATCAGTACACTAAGGCGACTTGGTTCCCCAAATTTCGTTCTTCTACGTTGAAGCGTTCATTTCCAGTAACAGTTTGAATTTTTAGGTTTCACTCTGTTTTCTCCTATATTGATAGATGTATTTGGAACTCTAAATCCAACACGGTTTGTGCTAGCTTCTTGAAACTTGACACAGTAAAGTAGTTTCACGTTCTATCTCTATGGTTTGTTTCCTCTTGATGTAGCCCTAAGCACTGACTGGAGAGAAACACTTTCATGGAAAGGGGTTGCCAAGCTTCCAAAAATTACGAATCTCCAGAAATCTCAGCAAATATTTTTTCACCCAAACTGGATGATACTTTCAGGTAATGATCAGTACACGAAGGCGACTTGGTTCCCCAAATTTCGTTTTTCTATGCTGAAGCGTTCATTTCCAGTAACAGTTTGAATTTTTAGGTTTCACTCTGTTTTCTCCTATATTGATAGATGTATTTGGAACTCTAAATCCAACACGGTTTGTGCTAGCTTCTTGAAACTTGACACAGTAAAGTAGTTTCACGTTCTCTCTCTATGTTTTGTTTCCTCTTGATATAGCCCTAATCAGTGACTGGCGAGAAACACTTTCATGGAAAGGGGTTGCCAAGCTTCCAAAAATTACGAATCTCCAGAAATCTCAGCAAATATTTTTTCACCCAAACTGGATGATACTTTCAGGTAATGATCAGTACACTAAGGCGACTTGGTTCCCCAAATTTCGTTCTTCTATGTTGAAGCGTTCATTTCCAGTAATACTTTGAATTTTTAGGTATCACTCTGTTTTCTCCTATATTGATAGATGTATTTGGAACTCTAAATCCAACACGGTTTGTGCTAGCTTCTTGAAACCTGACACAGTAAAATAGTTTCACGTTCTATCTCTATGTTTTGTTTCCTCTTGATGTAGCCCTAAGCAGTGACTGGCGAGAAACACTTTCAGGGAAAGGGGTTTCCAAGCTTCCAAAAATTACGAATCTCCAGAAATCTCAGCAAATATTTTTTCACCCTAACTGGAAGATACTTTCAGGTAATGATCAGTACACTAAGGCGACTTGGTTCCCCAAATTTCGTTCTTCTATGTTGAAGCGTTCATTTCCAGTAACAGTTTGAATTTTTAGGTATCACTCTGTTTTCTCCTATATTGATACATGTACTTGGAACTCTAAATCCAACACGGTTTGTGCTAGCTTCTTGAAACTTGACACAGTAAAGTAGTTTCACGTTCTATCTCTATGGTTTGTTTCCTCTTGATGTAGCCCTAAGCACTGACTGGCGAGAAACACTTTCATTGAAAGGGGTGCCAAGCTTCCAAAAATTACGAATCTCCAGAAATCTCAGCAAATATTTTTTCACCCAAACTGGATGATACTGTCAGGTAATGATCAGTACACTAAGGCGACTTGGTTCCCCAAATTTCGTTCTTCTATGTTGAAGCGTTCATTTCCAGTAACAGTTTGAATTTTTAGGTTTCACTCTGTTTTCTCCTATATTGATAGATGTATCTGGAACTCTAAATCCAACACGGTTTGTGCTAGCTTCTTGAAACTTGACACAGTAAAGTAGTTTCACGTTCTATCTCTATGTTTTGTTTCCTCTTGATGTAGCCCTAAGCAGTGACTGGCGAGAAACACTTTCATGGAAAGGGGTTGCCAAGCTTCCAAAAATTACGAATCTCCAGAAATCTCAGCAAATACTTTTTCACCCAAACTGGATGATACTGTCAGGTAATGATCAGTACACTAAGGCGACTTCGTTCCCCAAATTTCGTTCTTCTATGTTGAAGCGTTCATTTCCAGTAACACTTTGAATTTTTAGGTATCACTCTGTTTTCTCCTATATTGATACATGTACTTGGAACTCTAAATCCGACACGGTTTGTGCTAGCTTCTTGAAACTTGACACAGTAGTTTCACGTTCTATATCTATGGTTTTTTTCCTCTTGTTGTAGCCCTAAGCACTGACTGGCGAGAAACACTTTCATGGAAAGTGGTTGCCAAGCTTCCAAAAATTACGAATCTCCAGAAATCTCAGCAAATATTTTTTCACCCAAACTGGATGATACTTTCAGGTAATGATCAGTACACGAAGTCGACTTGGTTCCCCAAATTTCGTTTTTCTATGCTGAAGCGTTCATTTCCAGTAACAGTTTGAATTTTTAGGTTTCACTCTGTTTTCTCCTATATTAATAGATGTATTTGAAACTCTAAATCCAACACGGTTTGTGCTAGCTTCTTGAAACTTGACACAGTAAAGTAGTTTCACGTTCTATCTCTATGGTTTGTTTCCTCTTGATGTAGCCCTAAGCACTGACTGGAGAGAAACACTTTCATGGAAAGGGGTTGCCAAGCTTCCAAAAATTACGAATCTCCAGAAATCTCAGCAAATATTTTTTCACCCAAACTGGATGATACTTTCAGGTAATGATCAGTACACTAAGGCGACTTGGTTCCCCAAATTTCGTTCTTCTATGTTGAAGCGTTCATTTCCAGTAACAGTTTGAATTTTTAGGTATCACTCTGTTTTCTCCTATATTGAGAGATGTATTTGGAACTCTAAATCGAACACGGTTTGTGCTAGCTTCTTGAAACTTGACACAGTAAAGTAGTTTCACGTTCTATCTCTATGTTTTGTTTCCTTTTGATGTAGCCCTAAGCACTGACTGGCGAGAAACACTTTCAGGGAAAGGGGTTGCCAAGCTTCCAAAAATTACGAATCTCCAGAAATCTCAGCCAATATTTTTTCAACCAAACTGGATGATACTTTCAGGTAATGATCAGTATACGAAGGCGACTTGGTTCCCCAAATTTCGTTCTTCTATGTTGAAGCGTTCATTTCCAGTAACACTTTGAATTTTTAGGTATCACTCTGTTTTCTCCTATATTGATAGATGTATTTGGAACTCTAAATCCAACACGGTTTGTGCTAGCTTCTTGAAACTTGACACAGTAAAGTAGTTTCACGTTCTATCTCTATGGTTTGTTTCCTCTTGATGTAGCCCTAAGCACTGACTGGCGAGAAACACTTTCATGGAAAGGGGTTGCCAATCTTCCAAAAATTACGAATCTCCAGAAATCTCAGCAAATATTTTTTCACCCAAACTGGATGATACTTTCAGGTAATGATCAGTACACTAAGGCGACTTGGTTCCCCAAATTTCGTTCTTCTACGTTGAAGCGTTCATTTCCAGTAACAGTTTGAATTTTTAGGTTTCACTCTGTTTTCTCCTATATTGATAGATGTATTTGGAACTCTAAATCCAACACGGTTTGTGCTAGCTTCTTGAAACTTGACACAGTAAAGTAGTTTCACGTTCTATCTCTATGGTTTGTTTCCTCTTGATGTAGCCCTAAGCACTGACTGGAGAGAAACACTTTCATGGAAAGGGGTTGCCAAGCTTCCAAAAATTACGAATCTCCAGAAATCTCAGCAAATATTTTTTCACCCAAACTGGATGATACTTTCAGGTAATGATCAGTACACGAAGGCGACTTGGTTCCCCAAATTTCGTTCTTCTATGTTGAAGCGTTCATTTCCAGTAACAGTTTGAATTTTTAGGTTTCACTCTGTTTTCTCCTATATTGATAGATGTATCTGGAACTCTAAATCCAACACGGTTTGTGCTAGCTTCTTGAAACTTGACACAGTAAAGTAGTTTCACGTTCATTCTCTATGTTTTGTTTCCTCTTGATGTAGCCCTAAGCAGTGACTGGCGAGAAACACTTTCATGGAAAGCGGTTGCCAAGCTTCCAAAAATTACGAATCTCCAGAAATCTCAGCAAATACTTTTTCACCCAAACTGGATGATACTGTCAGGTAATGATCAGTACACTAAGGCGACTTGGTTCCCCAAATTTCGTTCTTCTATGTTGAAGCGTTCATTTCCAGTAACAGTTTGAATTTTTAGGTATCACTCTGTTTTCTCCTATATTGATAGATGTATCTGGAACTCTAAATCCAACACGGTTTGTGCTAGCTTCTTGAAACTTGACACAGTAAAGTAGTTTCACGTTCTATCTCTATGTTTTGTTTCCTCTTGATTTAGCCCTAAGCAGTGACTGGCGAGAAACACTTTCATGGAAAGGGGTTGCCAAGCTTCCAAAAATTACGAATCTCTAGAAATCGCAGCCAATATTTTTTCACCCAAACTGGATGATACTTTCAGGTAATGATCAGTACACTAAGGCGACTTGGTTCCCCAAATTTCGTTCTTCTATGTTGAAGCGTTCATTTCCAGTAACAGTTTGAATTTTTAGGTATCACTCTGTTTTCTCCTATATTGATACATGTACTTGGAACTCTAAATCCAACACGGTTTGTGCTAGCTTCTTGAAACTTGAAACAGTAAAGTAGTTTCACGTTCTATCTCTATGGTTTGTTTCCTCTTGATGTAGCACTAAGCACTGACTGGCGAGAAACACTTTCATGGAAAGGGGTTGCCAAGCTTCCAAAAATTACGAATCTCCAGAAATCTCAGCAAATATTTTTTCACCCAAACTGGATGATACTGTCAGGTAATGATCAGTACATTAAGGCGACTTGGTTCCCCAAATTTCGTTCTTCTATGTTGAAGCGTTCATTTCCAGTAACAGTTTGAATTTTTAGGTATCACTCTGTTTTCTCCTATATTGATACATGTACTTGGAACTCTAAATCCAACACGGTTTGTGCTAGCTTCTTGAAACTTGACACAGTAAAGTAGTTTCACGTTCTATCTCTGTTTTGTTTCCTCTTGATGTAGCCCTAAGCACTGACTGGAGAGAAACACTTTCATGGAAAGGGGTTGCCAAGCTTCCAAAAATTACGAATCTCCAGAAATCTCAGCAAATATTTTTTCACCCAAACTGGATGATACTTTCAGGTAATGATCAGTACACTAAGGCGACTTGGTTCCCCAAATTTCGTTCTTCTATGTTGAAGCGTTCATTTCCAGTAACAGTTTGAATTTTTAGGTTTCACTCTGTTTTCTTTTATATTGATAGATGTATCTGGAACTCTAAATCCAACACGGTTTGTGCTAGCTTCTTGAAACATGACACAGTAAAGTAGTTGCACGTTCTATCTCTATGGTTTGTTTCCTCTTGATGTAGCCCTAAGCACTGACTGGCGAGAAACACTTTCATGGAAAGGGGTTGCCAAGCTTCCAAAAATTACGAATCTCCAGAAATCTCAGCAAATATTTTTTCACCCAAACTGGATGATACTTTCAGGTAATGATCAGTACACTAAGGCGACTTGGTTCCCCAAATTTCGTTCTTCTATGTTGAAGCGTTCATTTCCAGTAAAACTTTGAATTTTTAGGTATCACTCTGTTTTCTCCTATATTGATAGATATATTTGGAACTCTAAATCCAACACGGTTTGTGCTAGCTTCTTGAAACCTGACACAGTAAAGTAGTTTCACGTTCTATCTCTATGTTTTGTTTCCTCTTGATGTAGCCCTAAGCAGTGACTGGCGAGAAACACTTTCAGGGAAAGGGGTTTCCAAGCTTCCAAAAATTACGAATCTCCAGAAATCTCAGCAAATATTTTTTCACCCTAACTGGAAGATACTTTCAGGTAATGATCAGTACACTAAGGCGACTTGGTTCCCCAAATTTCGTTCTTCTATGTTGAAGCGTACATTTCCAGTAACAGTTTGAATTTTTAGGTATCACTCTGTTTTCTCCTATATTGATACATGTACTTGGAACTCTAAATCCAACACGGTTTGTGCTAGCTTCTTGAAACTTGACACAGTAAAGTAGTTTCACGTTCTATCTCTATGGTTTGTTTCCTCTTGATGTAGCCCTAAGCACTGACTGGCGAGAAACACTTTCATGGAAAGGGGTTGCCAAGCTTCCAAAAATTACGAATCTCCAGAAATCTCAGCAAATATTTTTTCACCCAAACTGGATGATACTGTCAGGTAATGATCAGTACACTAAGGCGACTTGGTTCCCCAAATTTCGTTCTTCTATGTTGAAGCGTTCATTTCCAGTAATAGTTTGAATTTTTAGGTATCACTCTGTTTTCTCCTATATTGATACATGTACTTGGAACTCTAAATCCAACACGGTTTGTGCTAGCTTCTTGAAACTTGACACAGTAAAGTAGTTTCACGTTCTATCTCTGTTTTGTTTCCTCTTGATGTAGCCCTAAGCACTGACTGGCGAGAAACACTTTCATGGAAAGGGGTTGCCAAGCTTCCAAAAATTACGAATCTCCAGAAATCTCAGCAAATATTTTTTCACCCGAACTGGATGATACTTTCAGGTAATGATCAGTACACTAAGGCGACTTGGTTCCCCAAATTTCGTTCTTCTACGTTGAAGCGTTCATTTCCAGTAACAGTTTGAATTTTTAGGTTTCACTCTGTTTTCTCCTATATTGATAGATGTATTTGGAACTCTAAATCCAACACGGTTTGTGCTAGCTTCTTGAAACTTGACACAGTAAACTAGTTTCACGTTCTATCTCTATGGTTTGTTTCCTCTTGATGTAGCCCTAAGCACTGACTGGAGAGAAACACTTTCATGGAAAGGGGTTGCCAAGCTTCCAAAAATTACGAATCTCCAGAAATCTCAGCAAATATTTTTTCACCCAAACTGGATGATACTTTCAGGTAATGATCAGTACACTAAGGCGACTTGGTTCCCCAAATTTCGTTCTTCTATGTTGAAGCGTTCATTTCCAGTAACAGTTTGAATTTTTAGGTTTCACTCTGTTTTCTTTTATATTGATAGATGTATCTGGAACTCTAAATCCAACACGGTTTGTGCTAGCTTCTTGAAACTTGACACAGTAAAGTAGTTGCACGTTCTATCTCTATGGTTTGTTTCCTCTTGATGTAGCCCTAAGCACTGACTGGCGAGAAACACTTTCATGGAAAGGGGTTGCCAAGCTTCCAAAAATTACGAATCTCCAGAAATCTCAGCAAATATTTTTTCACCCAAACTGGATGATACTTTCAGGTAATGATCAGTACACTAAGGCGACTTGGTTCCCCAAATTTCGTTCTTCTATGTTGATGCGTTCATTTCCAGTAACAGTTTGAATTTTTAGGTATCACTCTGTTTTCTCCTATATTGATACATGTACTTGGAACTCTAAATCCAACACGGTTTGTGCTAGCTTCTTGAAACTTGACACAGTAAAGTAGTTTCACGTTCTATCTCTATGGTTTGTTTCCTCTTGATGTAGCCCTAAGCACTGACTGGCGAGAAACACTTTCATTGAAAGGGGTGCCAAGCTTCCAAAAATTACGAATCTCCAGAAATCTCAGCAAATATTTTTTCACCCAAACTGGATGATACTGTCAGGTAATGATCAGTACACTAAGGCGACTTGGTTCCCCAAATTTCGTTCTTCTATGTTGAAGCGTTCATTTCCAGTAACAGTTTGAATTTTTAGGTTTCACTCTGTTTTCTCCTATATTGATAGATGTATCTGGAACTCTAAATCCAACACGGTTTGTGCTAGCTTCTTGAAACTTGACACAGTAAAGTAGTTTCACGTTCTATCTCTATGTTTTGTTTCCTCTTGATGTAGCCCTAAGCAGTGACTGGCGAGAAACACTTTCATGGAAAGGGGTTGCCAAGCTTCCAAAAATTACGAATCTCCAGAAATCTCAGCAAATACTTTTTCACCCAAACTGGATGATACTGTCAGGTAATGATCAGTACACTAAGGCGACTTCGTTCCCCAAATTTCGTTCTTCTATGTTGAAGCGTTCATTTCCAGTAACACTTTGAATTTTTAGGTATCACTCTGTTTTCTCCTATATTGATACATGTACTTGGAACTCTAAATCCGACACGGTTTGTGCTAGCTTCTTGAAACTTGACACAGTAGTTTCACGTTCTATATCTATGGTTTTTTTCCTCTTGTTGTAGCCCTAAGCACTGACTGGCGAGAAACACTTTCATGGAAAGGGGTTGCCAAGCTTCCAAAAATTACGAATCTCCAGAAATCTCAGCCAATATTTTTTCACCCAAACTGGATGATACTTTCAGGTAATGATCAGTACACGAAGTCGACTTGGTTCCCCAAATTTCGTTTTTCTATGCTGAAGCGTTCATTTCCAGTAACAGTTTGAATTTTTAGGTTTCACTCTGTTTTCTCCTATATTAATAGATGTATTTGGAACTCTAAATCCAACACGGTTTGTGCTAGCTTCTTGAAACTTGACACAGTAAAGTAGTTTCACGTTCTATCTCTATGGTTTGTTTCCTCTTGATGTAGCCCTAAGCACTGACTGGAGAGAAACACTTTCATGGAAAGGGGTTGCCAAGCTTCCAAAAATTACGAATCTCCAGAAATCTCAGCAAATATTTTTTCACCCAAACTGGATGATACTTTCAGGTAATGATCAGTACACTAAGGCGACTTGGTTCCCCAAATTTCGTTCTTCTATGTTGAAGCGTTCATTTCCAGTAACAGTTTGAATTTTTAGGTATCACTCTGTTTTCTCCTATATTGAGAGATGTATTTGGAACTCTAAATCGAACACGGTTTGTGCTAGCTTCTTGAAACTTGACACAGTAAAGTAGTTTCACGTTCTATCTCTATGTTTTGTTTCCTTTTGATGTAGCCCTAAGCACTGACTGGCGAGAAACACTTTCAGGGAAAGGGGTTGCCAAGCTTCCAAAAATTACGAATCTCCAGAAATCTCAGCCAATATTTTTTCAACCAAACTGGATGATACTTTCAGGTAATGATCAGTATACGAAGGCGACTTGGTTCCCCAAATTTCGTTCTTCTATGTTGAAGCGTTCATTTCCAGTAACACTTTGAATTTTTAGGTATCACTCTGTTTTCTCCTATATTGATAGATGTATTTGGAACTCTAAATCCAACACGGTTTGTGCTAGCTTCTTGAAACTTGACACAGTAAAGTAGTTTCACGTTCTATCTCTATGGTTTGTTTCCTCTTGATGTAGCCCTAAGCACTGACTGGCGAGAAACACTTTCATGGAAAGGGGTTGCCAATCTTCCAAAAATTACGAATCTCCAGAAATCTCAGCAAATATTTTTTCACCCAAACTGGATGATACTTTCAGGTAATGATCAGTACACTAAGGCGACTTGGTTCCCCAAATGTCGTTCTTCTACGTTGAAGCGTTCATTTCCAGTAACAGTTTGAATTTTTAGGTTTCACTCTGTTTTCTCCTATATTGATAGATGTATTTGGAACTCTAAATCCAACACGGTTTGTGCTAGCTTCTTGAAACTTGACACAGTAAAGTAGTTTCACGTTCTATCTCTATGGTTTGTTTCCTCTTGATGTAGCCCTAAGCACTGACTGGAGAGAAACACTTTCATGGAAAGGGGTTGCCAAGCTTCCAAAAATTACGAATCTCCAGAAATCTCAGCAAATATTTTTTCACCCAAACTGGATGATACTTTCAGGTAATGATCAGTACACGAAGGCGACTTGGTTCCCCAAATTTCGTTCTTCTATGTTGAAGCGTTCATTTCCAGTAACAGTTTGAATTTTTAGGTTTCACTCTGTTTTCTCCTATATTGATAGATGTATCTGGAACTCTAAATCCAACACGGTTTGTGCTAGCTTCTTGAAACTTGACACAGTAAAGTAGTTTCACGTTCTATCTCTATGTTTTGTTTCCTCTTGATGTAGCCCTAAGCAGTGACTGGCGAGAAACACTTTCATGGAAAGCGGTTGCCAAGCTTCCAAAAATTACGAATCTCCAGAAATCTCAGCAAATACTTTTTCACCCAAACTGGATGATACTGTCAGGTAATGATCAGTACACTAAGGCGACTTGGTTCCCCAAATTTCGTTCTTCTATGTTGAAGCGTTCATTTCCAGTAACAGTTTGAATTTTTAGGTATCACTCTGTTTTCTCCTATATTGATACATGTACTTGGAACTCTAAATCCAACACGGTTTGTGCTAGCTTCTTGAAACTTGACACAATAAAGTAGTTTCACGTTCTATCTCTATGGTTTGTTTCCTCTTGATGTAGCCCTAAGCACTGACTGGCGAGAAACACTTTCATGGAAAGGGGTTGCCCAGCTTCCAAAAATTACGAATCTCCAGAAATCGCAGCCAATATTTTTTCACCCAAACTGGATGATACTGTCAGGTAATGACCAGTACACTAAGGCGACTTGGTTCCCCAAATTTCGTTCTTCTATGTTGAAGCGTTCATTTCCAGTAACACTTTGAATTTTTAGGTATCACTCTGTTTTCTCCTATATTGATACATGTACTTGGAACTCTAAATCCAACACGGTTTGTGCTAGCTTCTTGAAACTTGACACAGTAAAGTAGTTTCACGTTCTATCTCTATGTTTTGTTTCCTCTTGATGTAGCCCTAAGCACTGACTGGCGAGAAACACTTTCATGGAAAGGGGTTGCCAAGCTTCCAAAAATTACGAATCTCCAGAAATCTCAGCAAATATTTTTTCACCCAAACTGGATGATACTTTCAGGTAATGATCAGTACACTAAGGCGACTTGGTTCAGCAAATTTCGTTCTTCTACGTTGAAGCGTTCATTTCCAGTAACAGTTTGAATTTTTAGGTTTCACTCTGTTTTCTCCTATATTGATAGATGTATTTGGAACTCTAAATCCAACACGGTTTGTGCTAGCTTCTTGAAACTTGACACAGTAAAGTAGTTTCACGTTCTATCTCTATGGTTTGTTTCCTCTTGATGTAGCCCTAAGCACTGACTGGAGAGAAACACTTTCATGGAAAGGGGTTGCCAAGCTTCCAAAAATTACGAATCTCCAGAAATCTCAGCAAATATTTTTTAACCCAAACTGGATGATACTGTCAGGTAATGATCAGTACACTAAGGTGACTTGGTTCCCCAAATTTCGTTCTTCTATGTTGAAGCGTTCATTTCCAGTAACAGTTTGAATTTTTAGGTTTCACTCTGTTTTCTCCTATATTGATAGATGTATCTGGAACTCTAAATCCAACACGGTTTGTGCTAGCTTCTTGAAACTTGACACAGTAAAGTAGTTTCACGTTCTATCTCTATGTTTTGTTTCCTCTTGATTTAGCCCTAAGCACTGACTGGCGAGAAACACTTTCATGGAAAGGGGTTGCCAAGCTTCCAAAAATTACGAATCTCTAGAAATCGCAGCCAATATTTTTTCACCCAAACTGGATGATACTTTCAGGTAATGATCAGTACACTAAGGCGACTTGGTTCCCCAAATTTCGTTCTTCTATGTTGAAGCGTTCATTTCCAGTAACAGTTTGAATTTTTAGGTATCACTCTGTTTTCTCCTATATTGATACATGTACTTGGAACTCTAAATCCAACACGGTTTGTGCTAGCTTCTTGAAACTTGACACAGTAAAGTAGTTTCACGTTCTATCTCTATGGTTTGTTTCCTCTTGATGTAGCCCTAAGCACTGACTGGCGAGAAACACTTTCATGGAAAGGGGTTGCCAAGCTTCCAAAAATTACGAATCTCCAGAAATCTCAGCAAATATTTTTTCACCCAAACTGGATGATACTGTCAGGTAATGATCAGTACACTAAGGCGACTTGGTTCCCCAAATTTCGTTCTTCTATGTTGAAGCGTTCATTTCCAGTAACAGTTTGAATTTTTAGGTATCACTCTGTTTTCTCCTATATTGATACATGTACTTGGAACTCTAAATCCAACACGGTTTGTGCTAGCTTCTTGAAACTTGACACAGTAAAGTAGTTTCACGTTCTATCTCTGTTTTGTTTCCTCTTGATGTAGCCCTAAGCACTGACTGGCGAGAAACACTTTCATGGAAAGGGGTTGCCAAGCTTCCAAAAATTACGAATCTCCAGAAATCTCAGCAAATATTTTTTCACCCAAACTGGATGATACTTTCAGGTAATGATCAGTACACTAAGGCGACTTGGTTCCCCAAATTTCGTTCTTCTACGTTGAAGCGTTCATTTCCAGTAACAGTTTGAATTTTTAGGTTTCACTCTGTTTTCTCCTATATTGATAGATGTATTTGGAACTCTAAATCCAACACGGTTTGTGCTAGCTTCTTGAAACTTGACACAGTAAACTAGTTTCACGTTCTATCTCTATGGTTTGTTTCCTCTTGATGTAGCCCTAAGCACTGACTGGAGAGAAACACTTTCATGGAAAGGGGTTGCCAAGCTTCCAAAAATTACGAATCTCCAGAAATCTCAGCAAATATTTTTTCACCCAAACTGGATGATACTTTCAGGTAATGATCAGTACACTAAGGCGACTTGGTTCCCCAAATTTCGTTCTTCTATGTTGAAGCGTTCATTTCCAGTAACAGTTTGAATTTTTAGGTTTCACTCTGTTTTCTTTTATATTGATAGATGTATCTGGAACTCTAAATCCAACACGGTTTGTGCTAGCTTCTTGAAACTTGACACAGTAAAGTAGTTGCACGTTCTATCTCTATGGTTTGTTTCCTCTTGATGTAGCCCTAAGCACTGACTGGCGAGAAACACTTTCATGGAAAGGGGTTGCCAAGCTTCCAAAAATTACGAATCTCCAGAAATCTCAGCAAATATTTTTTCACCCAAACTGGATGATACTTTCAGGTAATGATCAGTACACTAAGGCGACTTGGTTCCCCAAATTTCGTTCTTCTATGTTGAAGCGTTCATTTCCAGTAAAACTTTGAATTTTTAGGTATCACTCTGTTTTCTCCTATATTGATAGATGTATTTGGAACTCTAAATCCAACACGGTTTGTGCTAGCTTCTTGAAACCTGACACAGGAAAGTAGTTTCACGTTCTATCTCTATGTTTTGTTTCCTCTTGATGTAGCCCTAAGCAGTGACTGGCGAGAAACACTTTCAGGGAAAGGGGTTTCCAAGCTTCCAAAAATTACGAATCTCCAGAAATCTCAGCAAATATTTTTTCACCCTAACTGGAAGATACTTTCAGGTAATGATCAGTACACTAAGGCGACTTGGTTCCCCAAATTTCGTTCTTCTATGTTTAAGCGTTCATTTCCAGTAACAGTTTGAATTTTTAGGTATCACTCTGTTTTCTCCTATATTGATACATGTACTTGGAACTCTAAATCCAACACGGTTTGTGCTAGCTTCTTGAAACTTGACACAGTAAAGTAGTTTCACGTTCTATCTCTATGGTTTGTTTCCTCTTGATGTAGCCCTAAGCACTGACTGGCGAGAAACACTTTCATTGAAAGGGGTGCCAAGCTTCCAAAAATTACGAATCTCCAGAAATCTCAGCAAATATTTTTTCACCCAAACTGGATGATACTTTCAGGTAATGATCAGTACACTAAGGCGACTTGGTTCCCCAAATTTCGTTCTTCTACGTTGAAGCGTTCATTTCCAGTAACAGTTTGAATTTTTAGGTTTCACTCTGTTTTCTCCTATATTGATAGATGTATTTGGAACTCTAAATCCAACACGGTTTGTGCTAGCTTCTTGAAACTTGACACAGTAAACTAGTTTCACGTTCTATCTCTATGGTTTGTTTCCTCTTGATGTAGCCCTAAGCACTGACTGGAGAGAAACACTTTCATGGAAAGGGGTTGCCAAGCTTACAAAAATTACGAATCTCCAGAAATCTCAGCAAATATTTTTTCACCCAAACTGGATGATACTTTCAGGTAATGATCAGTACACTAAGGCGACTTGGTTCCCCAAATTTCGTTCTTCTATGTTGAAGCGTTCATTTCCAGTAACAGTTTGAATTTTTAGGTTTCACTCTGTTTTCTTTTATATTGATAGATGTATCTGGAACTCTAAATCCAACACGGTTTGTGCTAGCTTCTTGTAACTTGACACAGTAAAGTAGTTTCACGTTCTATCTCTATGTTTTGTTTCCTCTTAATTTAGCCCTAAGCAGTGACTGGCGAGAAACACTTTCATGGAAAGGGGTTGCCAAGCTTCCAAAAATTACGAATCTCTAGAAATCGCAGAAATATTTTTTCACCCAAACTGGTTGATACTTTCAGGTAATGATCAGTACACTAAGGCGACTTGGTTCCCCAAATTTCGTTCTTCTATGTTGAAGCGTTCATTTCCAGTAACAGTTTGAATTTTTAGGTATTACTCTGTTTTCTCCTATATTGATACATGTACTTGGAACTCTAAATCCAACACGGTTTGTGCTAGCTTCTTGAAACTTGACACAGTAAAGTAGTTTCACGTTCTATCTCTATGGTTTGTTTCCTCTTGATGTAGCCCTAAGCACTGACTGGAGAGAAACACTTTCATGGAAAGGGGTTGCCAAGCTTCCAAAAATTACGAATCTCCAGAAATCTCAGCCAATATTTTTTCACCCAAACTGGATGATACTTTCAGGTAATGATCAGTACACGAAGGCGACTTGGTTCCCCAAATTTCGTTCTTCTATGTTGAAGCGTTCATTTCCAGTAACACTTTGAATTTTTAGGTATCACTCTCTTTTCTCCTATATTGATAAATGTATTTGGAACTCTAAATCCAACACGGTTTGTGCTAGCTTCTTGAAACTTGACACAGTAAAGTAGTTTCACGTTCTATCTCTATGTTTTGTTTCCTCTTGATGTAGCCCTAAGCAGTGACTGGCGAGAAACACTTTCATGAAAAGGGGTTTCCAAGCTTCCAAAAATTACGAATCTCCAGAAATCTCAGCAAATATTTTTTCACCCAAACTGGATGATACTTTCAGGTAATGATCAGTACACGAAGGCGACTTGGTTCCCCAAATTTCGTTCTTCTACGTTGAAGCGTTCATTTCCAGTAACAGTTTGAATTTTTAGGTTTCACTCTGTTTTCTCCTATATTGATAGATGTATTTGGAACTCTAAATCCAACACGGTTTGTGCTAGTTTCTTGAAACTTGACACAGTAAAGTAGTTTCACGTTCTATCTCTATGGTTTTTTTCCTCTTGATGTAGCCCTAAGCACTGACTGGAGAGAAACACTTTCATGGAAAGGGGTTGCCAAGCTTCCAAAAATTACGAATCTCCAGAAATCTCAGCAAATATTTTTTCACCCAAACTGGATGATACTTTCAGGTAATGATCAGTACACGAAGGCGACTTGGTTCCCCAAATTTCGTTCTTCTATGTTGAAGCGTTCATTTCCAGCAACAGTTTGAATTTTTAGGTTTCACTCTGTTTTCTCCTATATTGATAGATGTATCTGGAACTCTAAATACAACACGGTTTGTGCTAGCTTCTTGAAACTTGACACAGTAAAGTAGTTTCACGTTCTATCTCTATGTTTTGTTTCCTCTTGATTTAGCCCTAAGCAGTGACTGGCGAGAAACACTTTCATGGAAAGGGGTTGCCAAGCTTCCAAAAATTACGAATCTCCAGAAATCTCAGCAAATATTTTTTCACCCAAACTGGATGATACTTTCAGGTAATGATCAGTACACGAAGGCGACTTGGTTCCCCAAATTTCGTTCTTCTATGTTGAAGCGTTCATTTCCAGTAACAGTTTGAATTTTTAGGTATCACTCTGTTTTCTCCTATATTGATA
This sequence comes from Spermophilus citellus, assembly GCF_964194105.1. Classification (NCBI taxonomy): domain Eukaryota; kingdom Metazoa; phylum Chordata; class Mammalia; order Rodentia; family Sciuridae; genus Spermophilus; species Spermophilus citellus. The sequence continues at coordinate 50,084,713 of NC_138187.1, read as the reverse complement.
CATGTACTTGGAACTCTAAATCCAACACGGTTTGTGCTAGCTTCTTGAAACTTGACACAGTAAAGTAGTTTCACGTTCTATCTCTATGGTTTGTTTCCTCTTGATGTAGCCCTAAGCACTGACTGGCGAGAAACACTTTCATGGAAAGGGGTTGCGAAGCTTCCAAAAATTACGAATCTCCAGAAATCTCAGCAAATATTTTTTCACCCAAACTGGATGATACTGTCAGGTAATGATCAGTACACTAAGGCCACTTGGTTCCCCAAATTTCGTTCTTCTACGTTGAAGCGTTCATTTCCAGTAACAGTTTGAATTTTTAGGTTTCACTCTGTTTTCTCCTATATTGATAGATGTATCTGGAACTCTAAATCCAACACGGTTTGTGCTAGCTTCTTGAAACTTGACACAGTAAAGTAGTTTCACGTTCTATCTCTATGGTTTGTTTCCTCTTGATGTAGCCCTAAGCACTGACTGGAGAGAAACACTTTCATGGAAAGGGGTTGCCAAGCTTCCAAAAATTACGAATCTCCAGAAATCTCAGCAAATATTTTTTCACCCAAACTGGATGATACTTTCAGGTAATGATCAGTACACGAAGGCGACTTGGTTCCCCAAATTTCGTTCTTCTATGTTGAAGCGTTCATTTCCAGTAACAGTTTGAATTTTTAGGTTTCACTCTGTTTTCTCCTATATTGATAGATGTATCTGGAACTCTAAATCCAACACGGTTTGTGCTAGCTTCTTGAAACTTGACACAGTAAAGTAGTTTCACGTTCTATCTCTATGGTTTGTTTCCTCTTGATATAGCCCTAAGCAGTGACTGGCGAGAAACACTTTCATGGAAAGGGGTTGCCAAGCTTCCAAAAATTATGAATCTCCAGAAATCTCAGCAAATACTTTTTCACCCAAACTGGATGATACTGTCAGGTAATGATCAGTACACTAAGGCGACTTGGTTCCCCAAATTTCGTTCTTCTATGTTGAAGCGTTCATTTCCAGTAACACTTTGAATTTTTAGGTATCACTCTGTTTTCTCCTATATTGATACATGTACTTGGAACTCTAATCCAACACGGTTTGTGCTAGCTTCTTGAAACTTGACACAGTAAAGTAGTTTCACGTTCTATCTCTATGTTTTGTTTCCTCTTGATGTAGCCCTAAGCAGTGACTGCCGAGAAACACTTTCATGGAAAGGGGTTGCTAAGCTTCCAAAAATTACGAATCTCCAGAAATCTCAGCAAATATTTTTTCACCCTAACTGGATGATACTTTCAGGTAATGATCAGTACACTAAGGCGACTTGGTTCCCCAAATTTCGTTCTTCTATGTTGAAGCGTTCATTTCCAGTAACAGTTTGAATTTTTAGGTATCACTCTGTTTTCTCCTATATTGATACATGTACTTGGAACTCTAAATCCGACACGGTTTGTGCTAGCTTCTTGAAACTTGACACAGTAAAGTAGTTTCACGTTCTATCTCTATGGTTTGTTTCCTCTTGTTGTAGCCCTAAGCACTGACTGGCGAGAAACACTTTCATGGAAAGGGGTTGCCAAGCTTCCAAAAATTACGAATCTCCAGAAATCTCAGCCAATATTTTTTCACCCAAACTGGATGATACTTTCAGGTAATGATCAGTACACGAAGGCGACTTGGTTCCCCAAATTTCGTTCTTCTATGTTGAAGCGTTCATTTCCAGTAACAGTTTGAATTTTTAGGTATCACTCTGTTTTCTCCTATATTGATACATGTACTTGGAACTCTAAATCCAACACGGTTTGTGCTAGCTTCTTGAAACTTGACACAGTAAAGTAGTTTCACGTTCTATCTCTATGTTTTGTTTCCTCTTGATGTAGCCCTAAGCACTGACTGGCGAGAAACACTTTCATGGAAAGGGGTTGCCAAGCTTCCAAAAATTACGAATCTCCAGAAATCTCAGCAAATATTTTTTCACCCAAACTGGATGATACTGTCAGGTAATGATCAGTACACGAAGGCGACTTGGTTCCCCAAATTTCGTTCTTCTATGTTGAAGCGTTCATTTCCAGTAACAGTTTGAATTTTTAGGTATCACTCTGTTTTCTCCTATATTGATACATGTACTTGGAACTCTAAATCCAACACGGTTTGTGCTAGCTTCTTGAAACTTGACACAGTAAAGTAGTTTCACGTTCTATCTCTATGGTTTTTTTCCTCTTGATGTAGCCCTAAGCACTGACTGGAGAGAAACACTTTCATGGAAAGGGGTTGCCAAGCTTCCAAAAATTACGAATCTCCAGAAATCTCAGCAAATATTTTTTCACCCAAACTGGATGATACTTTCAGGTAATGATCAGTACACGAAGGCGACTTGGTTCCCCAAATTTCGTTCTTCTATGTTGAAGCGTTCATTTCCAGTAACAGTTTGAATTTTTAGTTATCACTCTGTTTTCTCCTATATTGATAGATGTATCTGGAACCCTAAATCCAACACGGTTTGTGCTAGCTTCTTGAAACTTGACACAGTAAAGTAGTTTCACGTTCTGTCTCTATGTTTTGTTTCCTCTTGATTTAGCCCTAAGCAGTGACTGGCGAGAAACACTTTCATGGAAAGGGGTTGCCAAGCTTCCAAAAATTACGAATCTCCAGAAATCTCAGCAAATATTTTTTCACCCAAACTGGATGATACTTTCAGGTAATGATCAGTACACTAAGGCGACTTGGTTCCCCAAATTTCGTTCTTCTATGTTGAAGCGTTCATTTCCAGTAACATTTTGAATTTTTAGGTATCACTCTGTTTTCTCCTATATTGATACATGTACTTGGAACTCTAAATCCGACACGGTTTGTGCTAGCTTCTTGAAACTTGACACAGTAAAGTAGTTTCACGTTCTATCTCTATGGTTTGTTTCCTCTTGTTGTAGCCCTAAGCACTGACTGGCGAGAAACACTTTCATGGAAAAGGGTTGCCAAGCTTCCAAAAATTACGAATCTCCAGAAATCTCAGCAAATATTTTTTCACCCAAACTGGATGATACTTTCAGGTAATGATCAGTACACGAAGGCGACTTGGTTCCCCAAATTTCGTTCTTCTATGTTGAAGCGTTCATTTCCAGTAACAGTTTGAATTTTTAGGTATCACTCTGTTTTCTCCTATATTGATACATGTACTTGGAACTCTAAATCCAACACGGTTTGTGCTAGCTTCTTGAAACTTGACACAGTAAAGTAGTTTCACGTTCTATCTCTATGGTTTGTTTCCTCTTGATGTAGCCCTAAGCACTGACTGGAGAGAAACACTTTCATGGAAAGGGGTTGCCAAGCTTCCAAAAATTACGAATCTCCAGAAATCTCAGCAAATATTTTTTCACCCAAACTGGATGATACTGTCAGGTAATGATCAGTACACTAAGGCGACTTGGTTCCCCAAATTTCGTTCTTCTATGTTGAAGCGTTCATTTCCAGTAACAGTTTGAATTTTTAGGTATCACTCTGTTTTCTCCTATATTGATACATGTATCTGGAACTCTAAATCCAACACGGTTTGTGCTAGCTTCTTGAAACTTGACACAGTAAAGTAGTTTCACGTTCTATCTCTATGTTTTGTTTCCTCTTGATGTAGCCCTAAGCAATGACTGGCGAGAAACACTTTCATGGAAAGGGGTTGCCAAGCTTCCAAAAATTACGAATCTCCAGAAATCTCAGCAAATATTTTTTCACCCAAACTGGATGATACTTTCAGGTAATGATCAGTACACTAAGGCGACTTGGTTCCCCAAATTTTGTTCTTCTACGTTGAAGCGTTCATTTCCAGTAACAGTTTGAATTTTTAGGTTTCACTCTGTTTTCTCCTATATTGATAGATGTATCTGGAACTCTAAATCCAACACGGTTTGTGCTAGCTTCTTGAAACTTGACACAGTAAAGTAGTTTCACGTTTTATCTCTATGGTTTGTTTCCTCTTGATGTAGCCCTAAGCACTGACTGGCGAGAAACACTTTCATGGAAAGGGGTTGCCAAGCTTCCAAAAATTACGAATCTCCAGAAATCTCAGCAAATACTTTTTCACCCAAACTGGATGATACTGTCAGGTAATGATCAGTACACTAAGGCGACTTGGTTCCCCAAATTTCGTTCTTCTATGTTGAAGCGTTCATTTCCAGTAACACTTTGAATTTTTAGGTATCACTCTGTTTTCTCCTATATTGATACATGTACTTGGAACTCTAAATCCAACACGGTTTGTGCTAGCTTCTTGAAACTTGACACAGTAAAGTAGTTTCACGTTCTATCTCTATGTTTTGTTTCCTCTTGATGTAGCCCTAAGCAGTGACTGGCGAGAAACACTTTCATGGAACGGGGTTTCCAAGCTTCCAAAAATTACGAATCTCCAGAAATCTCAGCAAATATTTTTTCACCCAAACTGGATGATACTTTCAGGTAATGATCAGTACACTAAGGCGACTTGGTTCCCCGAATTTCGTTCTTCTATGTTGAAGCGTTCATTTCCAGTAACATTTTGAATTTTTAGGTATCACTCTGTTTTCTCCTATATTGATACATGTACTTGGAACTCTAAATCCGACACGGTTTGTGCTAGCTTCTTGAAACTTGACACAGTAAAGTAGTTTCACGTTCTATCTCTATGGTTTGTTTCCTCTTGTTGTAGCCCTAAGCACTGACTGGCGAGAAACACTTTCATGGAAAGGGGTTGCCAAGCTTCCAAAAATTACGAATCTCCAGAAATCTCAGCAAATATTTTTTCACCCAAACTGGATGATACTTTCAGGTAATGATCAGTACACGAAGGCGACTTGGTTCCCCAAATTTCGTTCTTCTATGTTGAAGCGTTCATTTCCAGTAACAGTTTGAATTTTTAGGTGTCACTCTGTTTTCTCCTATATTGATACATGTACTTGGAACTCTAAATCCAACACGGTTTGTGCTAGCTTCTTGAAACTTGACACAGTAAAGTAGTTTCACGTTCTATCTCTATGGTTTGTTTCCTCTTGATGTAGCCCTAAGCACGGACTGGAGAGAAACACTTTCATGGAAAGGGGTTGCCAAGCTTCCAAAAATTACGAATCTCCAGAAATCTCAGCAAATATTTTTTCACCCAAACTGGATGATACTGTCAGGTAATGATCAGTACACTAAGGCGACTTGGTTCCCCAAATTTCGTTCTTCTATGTTGAAGCGTTCATTTCCAGTAACAGTTTGAATTTTTAGGTATCACTCTGTTTTCTCCTATATTGATACATGTACTTGGAACTCTAAATCCAACACGGTTTGTGCTAGCTTCTTGAAACTTGACACAGTAAAGTAGTTTCACGTTCTATCTCTATGTTTTGTTTCCTCTTGATGTAGCCCTAAGCACAGACTGGCGAGAAACACTTTCATGGAAAGGGGTTGCCAAGCTTCCAAAAATTACGAATCTCAAGAAATCTCAGCAAATATTTTTTCACCCAAACTGGATGATACTTTCAGGTAATGATCAGTACACTAAGGCGACTTGGTTCCCCAAATTTCGTTCTTCTACGTTGAAGCGTTCATTTCCAGTAACAGTTTGAATTTTTAGGTTTCACTCTGTTTTCTCCTATATTGATAGATGTATCTGGAACTCTAAATCCAACACGGTTTGTGCTAGCTTCTTGAAACTTGACACAGTAAAGTAGTTTCACGTTCTATCTCTATGGTTTGTTTCCTCTTGATGTAGCCCTAAGCACTGACTGGCGAGAAACACTTTCATGGAAAGGGGTTGCCAAGCTTCCAAAAATTACGAATCTCCAGAAATCTCAGCAAATATTTTTTCACCCAAACTGGATGATACTTTCAGGTAATGATCAGTACACGAAGGCGACTTGGTTCCCCAAATTTCATTCTTCTATGTTGAAGCGTTCATTTCCAGTAACAGTTTGAATTTTTAGGTTTCACTCTGTTTTCTCCTATATTGATAGATGTATCTGGAACTCTAAATCCAACACGGTTTGTGCTAGCTTCTTGAAACTTGACACAGTAAAGTAGTTTCACGTTCTATCTCTATGTTTTGTTTCCTCTTGATGTAGCCCTAAGCAGTGACTGGCGAGAAACACTTTCATGGAAAGGGGTTGCCAAGCTTCCAAAAATTACGAATCTCCAGAAATCTCAGCAAATATTTTTTCACCCAAACTGGATGATACTGTCAGGTAATGATCAGTACACTAAGGCGACTTGGTTCCCCAAATTTCGTTCTTCTATGTTGAAGCGTTCATTTCCAGTAACACTTTGAATTTTTAGGTATCACTCTGTTTTCTCCTATATTGATACATGTACTTGGAACTCTAAATCCAACACGGTTTGTGCTAGCTTCTTGAAACTTGACACAGTAAAGTAGTTTCACGTTCTATCTCTATGTTTTGTTTCCTCTTGATGTAGCCCTAAGCAGTGACTGGCGAGAAACACTTTCATGGAAAGGGGTTTCCAAGCTTCCAAAAATTACGAATCTCCAGAAATCTCAGCAAATATTTTTTCACCCAAACTGGATGATACTTTCAGGTAATGATCAGTACACTAAGGCGACTTGGTTCCCCAAATTTCGTTCTTCTATGTTGAAGCGTTCATTTCCAGTAACATTTTGAATTTTTAGTTATCACTCTGTTTTCTCCTATATTGATACATGTACTTGGAACTCTAAATCCGACACGGTTTGTGCTAGCTTCTTGAAACTTGACACAGTAAAGTAGTTTCACGTTCTATCTCTATGGTTTGTTTCCTCTTGATGTAGCCCTAAGCACTGACTGGCGAGAAACACTTTCATGGAAAGGGGTTGCCAAGCTTCCAAAAATTACGAATCTCCAGAAATCTCAGCAAATATTTTTTCACCCAAACTGGATGATACTTTCAGGTAATGATCAGTACACGAAGGCGACTTGGTTCCCCAAATTTCGTTCTTCTATGTTGAAGCGTTCATTTCCAGTAACAGTTTGAATTTTTAGGTGTCACTCTGTTTTCTCCTATATTGATACATGTACTTGGAACTCTAAATCCAACACGGTTTGTGCTAGCTTCTTGAAACTTGACACAGTAAAGTAGTTTCACGTTCTATCTCTATGGTTTGTTTCCTCTTGATGTAGCCCTAAGCACTGACTGGAGAGAAACACTTTCATGGAAAGGGGTTGCCAAGCTTCCAAAAATTACGAATCTCCAGAAATCTCAGCAAATATTTTTTCACCCAAACTGGATGATACTTTCCGGTAATGATCAGTACACGAAGGCGACTTGGTTCCCCAAATTTCGTTCTTCTATGTTGAAGCGTTCATTTCCAGTAACAGTTTGAATTTTTAGGTTTCACTCTGTTTTCTCCTATATTGATAGATGTATCTGGAATTCTAAATCCAACACGGTTTGTGCAAGCTTCTTGAAACTTGACACAGTAAAGTAGTTTCACGTTCTATCTCTATGTTTTCTTTCCTCTTGATGTAGCCCTAAGCAGTGACTGGCGAGAAACACTTTCATGGAAAGGGGTTGCCAAGCTTCCAAAAATTACGAATCTCCAGAAATCTCAGCAAATACTTTTTCACCCAAACTGGATGATACTGTCAGGTAATGATCAGTACACTAAGGCGACTTGGTTCCCCAAATTTCGTTCTTCTATGTTGAAGCGTTCATTTCCAGTAACACTTTGAATTTTTAGGTATCACTCTGTTTTCTCCTATATTGATACATGTACTTGGAACTCTAAATCCAACACGGTTTGTGCTAGCTTCTTGAAACTTGACACAGTAAAGTAGTTTCACGTTCTATCTCTATGGTTTGTTTCCTCTTGATGTAGCCCTAAGCAGTGACTGGCGAGAAACACTTTCATGGAACGGGGTTTCCAAGCTTCCAAAAATTACGAATCTCCAGAAATCTCAGCAAATATTTTTTCACCCAAACTGGATGATACTTTCAGGTAATGATCAGTACACTAAGGCGACTTGGTTCCCCGAATTTCGTTCTTCTATGTTGAAGCGTTCATTTCCAGTAACATTTTGAATTTTTAGGTATCACTCTGTTTTCTCCTATATTGATACATGTACTTGGAACTCTAAATCCGACACGGTTTGTGCTAGCTTCTTGAAACTTGACACAGTAAAGTAGTTTCACGTTCTATCTCTATGGTTTGTTTCCTCTTGTTGTAGCCCTAAGCACTGACTGGCGAGAAACACTTTCATGGAAAGGGGTTGCCAAGCTTCCAAAAATTACGAATCTCCAGAAATCTCAGCAAATATTTTTTCACCCAAACTGGATGATACTTTCAGGTAATGATCAGTACACGAAGGCGACTTGGTTCCCCAAATTTCGTTCTTCTATGTTGAAGCGTTCATTTCCAGTAACAGTTTGAATTTTTAGGTGTCACTCTGTTTTCTCCTATATTGATACATGTACTTGGAACTCTAAATCCAACACGGTTTGTGCTAGCTTCTTGAAACTTGACACAGTAAAGTAGTTTCACGTTCTATCTCTATGGTTTGTTTCCTCTTGATGTAGCCCTAAGCACGGACTGGAGAGAAACACTTTCATGGAAAGGGGTTGCCAAGCTTCCAAAAATTTCGAATCTCCAGAAATCTCAGCAAATATTTTTTCACCCAAACTGGATGATACTGTCAGGTAATGATCAGTACACTAAGGCTACTTGGTTCCCCAAATTTCGTTCTTCTATGTTGAAGCGTTCATTTCCAGTAACAGTTTGAATTTTTAGGTATCACTCTGTTTTCTCCTATATTGATACATGTACTTGGAACTCTAAATCCAACACGGTTTGTGCTAGCTTCTTGAAACTTGACACAGTAAAGTAGTTTCACGTTCTATCTCTATGTTTTGTTTCCTCTTGATGTAGCCCTAAGCACAGACTGGCGAGAAACACTTTCATGGAAAGGGGTTGCCAAGCTTCCAAAAATTACGAATCTCAAGAAATCTCAGCAAATATTTTTTCACCCAAACTGGATGATACTTTCAGGTAATGATCAGTACACTAAGGCGACTTGGTTCCCCAAATTTCGTTCTTCTACGTTGAAGCGTTCATTTCCAGTAACAGTTTGAATTTTTAGGTTTCACTCTGTTTTCTCCTATATTGATAGATGTATCTGGAACTCTAAATCCAACACGGTTTGTGCTAGCTTCTTGAAACTTGACACAGTAAAGTAGTTTCACGTTCTATCTCTATGGTTTGTTTCCTCTTGATGTAGCCCTAAGCACTGACTGGCGAGAAACACTTTCATGGAAAGGGGTTGCCAAGCTTCCAAAAATTACGAATCTCCAGAAATCTCAGCAAATATTTTTTCACCCAAACTGGATGATACTTTCAGGTAATGATCAGTACACGAAGGCGACTTGGTTCCCCAAATTTCGTTCTTCTATGTTGAAGCGTTCATTTCCAGTAACAGTTTGAATTTTTAGGTTTCACTCTGTTTTCTCCTATATTGATAGATGTATCTGGAACTCTAAATCCAACACGGTTTGTGCTAGCTTCTTGAAACTTGACACAGTAAAGTAGTTTCACGTTCTATCTCTATGTTTTGTTTCCTCTTGATGTAGCCCTAAGCAGTGACTGGCGAGAAACACTTTCATGGAAAGGGGTTGCCAAGCTTCCAAAAATTACGAATCTCCAGAAATCTCAGCAAATATTTTTTCACCCAAACTGGATGATACTGTCAGGTAATGATCAGTACACTAAGGCGACTTGGTTCCCCAAATTTCGTTCTTCTATGTTGAAGCGTTCATTTCCAGTAACAGTTTGAATTTTTAGGTTTCACTCTGTTTTCTCCTATATTGATAGATGTATCTGGAACTCTAAATCCAACACGGTTTGTGCTAGCTTCTTGAAACTTGACACAGTAAAGTAGTTTCACGTTCTATCTCTATGTTTTGTTTCCTCTTGATTTAGCCCTAAGCAGTGACTGGCGAGAAACACTTTCATGGAAAGGGGTTGCCAAGCTTCCAAAAATTACGAATCTCCAGAAATCTCAGCAAATATTTTTTCACCCAAACTGGATGATACTTTCAGGTAATGATCAGTACACTAAGGCGACTTGGTTCCCCAAATTTCGTTCTTCTATGTTGAAGCGTTCATTTCCAGTAAGATTTTGAATTTTTAGGTATCACTCTGTTTTCTCCTATATTGATACATGTACTTGGAACTCTAAATCCGACACGGTTTGTGCTAGCTTCTTGAAACTTGACACAGTAAAGTAGTTTCACGTTCTATCTCTATGGTTTGTTTCCTCTTGTTGTAGCCCTAAGCACTGACTGGCGAGAAACACTTTCATGGAAAAGGGTTGCCAAGCTTCCAAAAATTACGAATCTCCAGAAATCTCAGCAAATATTTTTTCACCCAAACTGGATGATACTTTCAGGTAATGATCAGTACACGAAGGCGACTTGGTTCCCCAAATTTCGTTCTTCTATGTTGAAGCGTTCATTTCCAGTAACAGTTTGAATTTTTAGGTATCACTCTGTTTTCTCCTATATTGATACATGTACTTGGAACTCTAAATCCAACACGGTTTGTGCTAGCTTCTTGAAACTTGACACAGTAAAGTAGTTTCACGTTCTATCTCTATGGTTTGTTTCCTCTTGATGTAGCCCTAAGCACTGACTGGAGAGAAACACTTTCATGGAAAGGGGTTGCCAAGCTTCCAAAAATTACGAATCTCCAGAAATCTCAGCAAATATTTTTTCACCCAAACTGGATGATACTGTCAGGTAATGATCAGTACACTAAGGCGACTTGGTTCCCCAAATTTCGTTCTTCTATGTTGAAGCGTTCATTTCCAGTAACAGTTTGAATTTTTAGGTATCACTCTGTTTTCTCCTATATTGATACATGTATCTGGAACTCTAAATCCAACACGGTTTGTGCTAGCTTCTTGAAACTTGACACAGTAAAGTAGTTTCACGTTCTATCTCTATGTTTTGTTTCCTCTTGATGTAGCCCTAAGCACTGACTGGCGAGAAACACTTTCATGGAAAGGGGTTGCCAAGCTTCCAAAAATTACGAATCTCCAGAAATCTCAGCAAATATTTTTTCACCCAAACTGGATGATACTTTCAGGTAATGATCAGTACACTAAGGCGACTTGGTTCCCCAAATTTTGTTCTTCTACGTTGAAGCGTTCATTTCCAGTAACAGTTTGAATTTTTAGGTTTCACTCTGTTTTCTCCTATATTGATAGATGTATCTGGAACTCTAAATCCAACACGGTTTGTGCTAGCTTCTTGAAACTTGACACAGTAAAGTAGTTTCACGTTTTATCTCTATGGTTTGTTTCCTCTTGATGTAGCCCTAAGCACTGACTGGCGAGAAACACTTTCATGGAAAGGGGTTGCCAAGCTTCCAAAAATTACGAATCTCCAGAAATCTCAGCAAATATTTTTTCACCCAAACTGGATGATACTTTCCGGTAATGATCAGTACACGAAGGCGACTTGGTTCCCCAAATTTCGTTCTTCTATGTTGAAGCGTTCATTTCCAGTAACAGTTTGAATTTTTAGGTTTCACTCTGTTTTCTCCTATATTGATAGATGTATCTGGAACTCTATATCCAACACGGTTTGTGCTAGCTTCTTGAAACTTGACACAGTAAAGTAGTTTCACGTTCTATCTCTATGTTTTGTTTCCTCTTGATGTAGCCCTAAGCAGTGACTGGCGAGAAACACTTTCATGGAAAGGGGTTGCCAAGCTTCCAAAAATTACGAATCTCCAGAAATCTCAGCAAATACTTTTTCACCCAAACTGGATGATACTGTCAGGTAATGATCAGTACACTAAGGCGACTTGGTTCCCCAAATTTCGTTCTTCTATGTTGAAGCGTTCATTTCCAGTAACACTTTGAATTTTTAGGTATCACTGTTTTCTCCTATATTGATACATGTACTTGGAACTCTAAATCCAACACGGTTTGTGCTAGCTTCTTGAAACTTGACACAGTAAAGTAGTTTCACGTTCTATCTCTATGTTTTGTTTCCTCTTGATGTAGCCCTAAGCAGTGACTGGCGAGAAACACTTTCATGGAACGGGGTTTCCAAGCTTCCAAAAATTACGAATCTCCAGAAATCTCAGCAAATATTTTTTCACCCAAACTGGATGATACTTTCAGGTAATGATCAGGACACTAAGGCGACTTGGTTCCCCGAATTTCGTTCTTCTATGTTGAAGCGTTCATTTCCAGTAACATTTTGAATTTTTAGGTATCACTCTGTTTTCTCCTATATTGATACATGTACTTGGAACTCTAAATCCGACACGGTTTGTGCTAGCTTCTTGAAACTTGACACAGTAAAGTAGTTTCACGTTCTATCTCTATGGTTTGTTTCCTCTTGTTGTAGCCCTAAGCACTGACTGGCGAGAAACACTTTCATGGAAAGGGGTTGCCAAGCTTCCAAAAATTACGAATCTCCAGAAATCTCAGCAAATATTTTTTCACCCAAACTGGATGATACTTTCAGGTAATGATCAGTACACGAAGGCGACTTGGTTCCCCAAATTTCGTTCTTCTATGTTGAAGCGTTCATTTCCAGTAACAGTTTGAATTTTTAGGTGTCACTCTGTTTTCTCCTATATTGATACATGTACTTGGAACTCTAAATCCAACACGGTTTGTGCTAGCTTCTTGAAACTTGACACAGTAAAGTAGTTTCACGTTCTATCACTATGGTTTGTTTCCTCTTGATGTAGCCCTAAGCACGGACTGGAGAGAAACACTTTCATGGAAAGGGGTTGCCAAGCTTCCAAAAATTACGAATCTCCAGAAATCTCAGCAAATACTTTTTCACCCAAACTGGATGATACTGTCAGGTAATGATCAGTACACTAAGGCGACTTGGTTCCCCAAATTTCGTTCTTCTATGTTGAAGCGTTCATTTCCAGTAACAGTTTGAATTTTTAGGTATCACTCTGTTTTCTCCTATATTGATACATGTACTTGGAACTCTAAATCCAACACGGTTTGTGCTAGCTTCTTGAAACTTGACACAGTAAAGTAGTTTCACGTTCTATCTCTATGGTTTGTTTCCTCTTGATGTAGCCCTAAGCACTGACTGGAGAGAAACACTTTCATGGAAAGGGGTTGCCAAGCTTCCAAAAATTACGAATCTCAAGAAATCTCAGCAAATATTTTTTCACCCAAACTGGATGATACTTTCAGGTAATGATCAGTACACTAAGGCGACTTGGTTCCCCAAATTTCGTTCTTCTACGTTGAAGCGTTCATTTCCAGTAACAGTTTGAATTTTTAGGTTTCACTCTGTTTTCTCCTATATTGATAGATGTATCTGGAACTCTAAATCCAACACGGTTTGTGCTAGCTTCTTGAAACTTGACACAGTAAAGTAGTTTCACGTTCTATCTCTATGGTTTGTTTCCTCTTGATGTAGCCCTAAGCACTGACTGGCGAGAAACACTTTCATGGAAAGGGGTTGCCAAGCTTCCAAAAATTACGAATCTCCAGAAATCTCAGCAAATATTTTTTCACCCAAACTGGATGATACTTTCAGGTAATGATCAGTACACGAAGGCGACTTGGTTCCCCAAATTTCGTTCTTCTATGTTGAAGCGTTCATTTCCAGTAACAGTTTGAATTTTTAGGTTTCACTCTGTTTTCTCCTATATTGATAGATGTATCTGGAACTCTAAATCCAACACGGTTTGTGCTAGCTTCTTGAAACTTGACACAGTAAAGTAGTTTCACGTTCTATCTCTATGTTTTGTTTCCTCTTGATGTAGCCCTAAGCAGTGACTGGCGAGAAACACTTTCATGGAAAGGGGTTGCCAAGCTTCCAAAAATTACGAATCTCCAGAAATCTCAGCAAATATTTTTTCACCCAAACTGGATGATACTGTCAGGTAATGATCAGTACACTAAGGCGACTTGGTTCCCCAAATTTCGTTCTTCTATGTTGAAGCGTTCATTTCCAGTAACACTTTGAATTTTTAGGTATCACTCTGTTTTCTCCTATATTGATACATGTACTTGGAACTCTAAATCCGACACGGTTTGTGCTAGCTTCTTGAAACTTGACACAGTAAAGTAGTTTCACGTTCTATCTCTATGGTTTGTTTCCTCTTGATGTAGCCCTAAGCACTGACTGGCGAGAAACACTTTCATGGAAAGGGGTTGCCAAGCTTCCAAAAATTACGAATCTCCAGAAATCTCAGCAAATATTTTTTCACCCAAACTGGATGATACTTTCAGGTAATGATCAGTACACGAAGGCGACTTGGTTCCCCAAATTTCGTTCTTCTATGTTGAAGCGTTCATTTCCAGTAACAGTTTGAATTTTTAGGTGTCACTCTGTTTTCTCCTATATTGATACATGTACTTGGAACTCTAAATCCAACACGGTTTGTGCTAGCTTCTTGAAACTTGACACAGTAAAGTAGTTTCACGTTCTATCTCTATGGTTTGTTTCCTCTTGATGTAGCCCTAAGCACTGACTGGAGAGAAACACTTTCATGGAAAGGGGTTGCCAAGCTTCCAAAAATTACGAATCTCCAGAAATCTCAGCAAATATTTTTTCACCCAAACTGGATGATACTTTCCGGTAATGATCAGTACACGAAGGCGACTTGGTTCCCCAAATTTCGTTCTTCTATGTTGAAGCGTTCATTTCCAGTAACAGTTTGAATTTTTAGGTTTCACTCTGTTTTCTCCTATATTGATAGATGTATCTGGAACTCTAAATCCAACACGGTTTGTGCAAGCTTCTTGAAACTTGACACAGTAAAGTAGTTTCACGTTCTATCTCTATGTTTTCTTTCCTCTTGATGTAGCCCTAAGCAGTGACTGGCGAGAAACACTTTCATGGAAAGGGGTTGCCAAGCTTCCAAAAATTACGAATCTCCAGAAATCTCAGCAAATACTTTTTCACCCAAACTGGATGATACTGTCAGGTAATGATCAGTACACTAAGGCGACTTGGTTCCCCAAATTTCGTTCTTCTATGTTGAAGCGTTCATTTCCAGTAACACTTTGAATTTTTAGGTATCACTCTGTTTTCTCCTATATTGATACATGTACTTGGAACTCTAAATCCAACACGGTTTGTGCTAGCTTCTTGAAACTTGACACAGTAAAGTAGTTTCACGTTCTATCTCTATGTTTTGTTTCCTCTTGATGTAGCCCTAAGCAGTGACTGGCGAGAAACACTTTCATGGAACGGGGTTTCCAAGCTTCCAAAAATTACGAATCTCCAGAAATCTCAGCAAATATTTTTTCACCCAAACTGGATGATACTTTCAGGTAATGATCAGTACACTAAGGCGACTTGGTTCCCCAAATTTCGTTCTTCTATGTTGAAGCGTTCATTTCCAGTAACAGTTTGAATTTTTAGGTATCACTCTGTTTTCTCCTATATTGATACATGTACTTGGAACTCTAAATCCAACACGGTTTGTGCTAGCTTCTTGAAACTTGACACAGTAAAGTAGTTTCACGTTCTATCTCTATGTTTTGTTTCCTCTTGATGTAGCCCTAAGCAGTGACTGGCGAGAAACACTTTCATGGAAAGGGGTTGCCAAGCTTCCAAAAATTACGAATCTCCAGAAATCTCAGCAAATATTTTTTCACCCAAACTGGATGATACTTTCAGGTAATGATCAGTACACTAAGGCGACTTGGTTCCCCAAATTTCGTTCTTCTATGTTGAAGCGTTCATTTCCAGTAACATTTTCAATTTTTAGGTATCACTCTGTTTTCTCCTATATTGATACATGTACTTGGAACTCTAAATCCGACACGGTTTGTGCTAGCTTCTTGAAACTTGACACAGTAAAGTAGTTTCACGTTCTATCTCTATGGTTTGTTTCCTCTTGTTGTAGCCCTAAGCACTGACTGGCGAGAAACACTTTCATGGAAAGGGGTTGCCAAGCTTCCAAAAATTACGAATCTCCAGAAATCTCAGCAAATATTTTTTCACCCAAACTGGATGATACTTTCAGGTAATGATCAGTACACGAAGGCGACTTGGTTCCCCAAATTTCGTTCTTCTATGTTGAAGCGTTCATTTCCAGTAACAGTTTGAATTTTTAGGTGTCACTCTGTTTTCTCCTATATTGATACATGTACTTGGAACACTAAATCCAACACGGTTTGTGCTAGCTTCTTGAAACTTGACAAAGTAAAGTAGTTTCACGTTCTATCTCTATGGTTTGTTTCCTCTTGTTGTAGCCCTAAGCACTGACTGGCGAGAAACACTTTCATGGAAAGGGGTTGCCAAGCTTCCAAAAATTACGAATCTCCAGAAATCTCAGCAAATATTTTTTCACCCAAACTGGATGATACTTTCAGGTAATGATCAGTACACTAAGGCGACTTGGTTCCCCAAATTTCGTTCTTCTATGTTGAAGCGTTCATTTCCAGTAACAGTTTGAATTTTTAGGTGTCACTCTGTTTTCTCCTATATTGATACATGTACTTGGAACTCTAAATCCAACACGGTTTGTGCTAGCTTCTTGAAACTTGACACAGTAAAGTAGTTTCACGTTCTATCTCTATGGTTTGTTTCCTCTTGATGTAGCCCTAAGCACTGACTGGAGAGAAACACTTTCATGGAAAGGGGTTGCCAAGCTTCCAAAAATTACGAATCTCCAGAAATCTCAGCAAATATTTTTTCACCCAAACTGGATGATACTGTCAGGTAATGATCAGTACACTAAGGCGACTTGGTTCCCCAAATTTCGTTCTTCTATGTTGAAGCGTTCATTTCCAGTAACAGTTTGAATTTTTAGGTATCACTCTGTTTTCTCCTATATTGATACATGTACTTGGAACTCTAAATCCAACACGGTTTGTGCTAGCTTCTTGAAACTTGACATAGTAAAGTAGTTTCACGTTCTATCTCTATGTTTTGTTTCCTCTTGATGTAGCCCTAAGCACTGACTGGCGAGAAACACTTTCATGGAAAGGGGTTGGCAAGCTTCCAAAAATTACGAATCTCAAGAAATCTCAGCAAATATTTTTTCACCCAAACTGGATGATACTTTCAGGTAATGATCAGTACACTAAGGCGACTTGGTTCCCCAAATTTAGTTCTTCTACGTTGAAGCGTTCATTTCCAGTAACACTTTGAATTTTTAGGTATCACTCTGTTTTCTCCTATATTGATACATGTACTTGGAACTCTAAATCCAACACGGTTTGTGCTAGCTTCTTGAAACTTGACACAGTAAAGTAGTTTCACTTTCTATCTCTATGTTTTGTTTCCTCTTGATGTAGCCCTAAGCAGTGACTGGCGAGAAACACTTTCATGGAAAAGGGTTGCCAAGCTTCCAAAAATTACGAATCTCCAGAAATCTCAGCAAATATTTTTTCACCCAAACTGGATGATACTTTCAGGTAATGATCAGTACACTAAGGCGACTTGGTTCCCCAAATTTCGTTCTTCTACGTTGAAGCGTTCATTTCCAGTAACAGTTTGAATTTTTAGGTTTCACTCTGTTTTCTCCTATATTGATAGATGTATCTGGAACTCTAAATCCAACACGGTTTGTGCTAGCTTCTTGAAACTTGACACAGTAAAGTAGTTTCACGTTCTATCTCTATGTTTTGTTTCCTCTTGATGTAGCCCTAAGCAGTGACTGGCGAGAAACACTTTCATGGAAAGGGGTTGCCAAGCTTCCAAAAATTACGAATCTCCAGAAATCTCAGCAAATACTTTTTCACCCAAACTGGATGATACTGTCAGGTAATGATCAGTACACTAAGGCGACTTGGTTCCCCAAATTTCGTTCTTCTATGTTGAAGCGTTCATGTCCAGTAACAGTTTGAATTTTTAGGTATCACTCTGTTTTCTCCTATATTGATACATGTACTTGGAACTCTAAATCCAACACGGTTTGTGCTAGCTTCTTGAAACTTGACACAGTAAAGTAGTTTCACGTTCTATCTCTATGGTTTGTTTCCTCTTGATGTAGCCCTAAGCACTGACTGGCGAGAAACACTTTCATGGAAAGGGGTTGCCCAGCTTCCAAAAATTACGAATCTCCAGAAATCGCAGCCAATATTTTTTCACCCAAACTGGATGATACTGTCAGGTAATGACCAGTACACTAAGGCGACTTGGTTCCCCAAATTTCGTTCTTCTATGTTGAAGCGTTCATTTCCAGTAACACTTTGAATTTTTAGGTATCACTCTGTTTTCTCCTATATTGATACATGTACTTGGAACTCTAAATCCAACACGGTTTGTGCTAGCTTCTTGAAACTTGACACAGTAAAGTAGTTGCACGTTCTATCTCTATGGTTTGTTTCCTCTTGATGTAGCCCTAAGCACTGACTGGCGAGAAACACTTTCATGGAAAGGGGTTGCCAAGCTTCCAAAAATTACGAATCTCCAGAAATCTCAGCAAATATTATTTCACCCAAACTGGATGATACTTTCAGGTAATGATCAGTACACTAAGGCGACTTGGTTCCCCAAATTTCGTTCTTCTATGTTGAAGCGTTCATTTCCAGTAAAACTTTGAATTTTTAGGTATCACTCTGTTTTCTCCTATATTGATAGATGTATTTGGAACTCTAAATCCAACACGGTTTGTGCTAGCTTCTTGAAACTTGACACAGTGAAGTAGTTTCACGTTCTATCTCTATGGTTTGTTTCCTCCTGATGTAGCCCTAAGCACTGAGTGGCGAGAAACACTTTCATGGAAAGGGGTTGCCAAGCTTCCAAAAATTACGAATCTCCAGAAATCTCAGCCAATATTTTTTCACCCAAACTGGATGATACTTTCAGGTAATGATCAGTACACTAAGGCGACTTGGTTCCCCAAATTTCGTTCTTCTATGTTGAAGCATTCATTTCCAGTAACACTTTGAATTTTTAGGTATCACTCTGTTTTCTCCTATATTGATAGATGTATTTGGAACTCTAAATCGAACACGGTTTGTGCTAGCATCTTGAAACTTGACCCAGTAAAGTAGTTTCACGTTCTATCTCTATGTTTTGTTTCCTCTTGATGTAGCCCTAAGCAGTGACTGGCGAGAAACACTTTCATGGAAAGGGGTTTCCAACTTCCAAAAATTACGAATCTCCAGAAATCTCAGCCAATATTTTTTCACCCAAACTGGATGATACTTTCAGGTAATGATCAGTACACTAAGGCGACTTGGTTTCCCAAATTTCGTTCTTCTATGTTGAAGCGTTCATTTCCAGTAACACTTTGAATTTTTAGGTATCACTCTGTTTTCTCCTATATTGATACATGTACTTGGAACTCTAAATCCAACACGGTTTGTGCTAGCTTCTTGAAACTTGACACAGTAAAGTAGTTTCACGTTCTATCTCTATGTTTTGTTTCCTCTTGATGTAGCCCTAAGCAGTGACTGGCGAGAAACACTTTCATGGAAAGGGGTTGCCAAGCTTCCAAAAATTACGAATCTCCAGAAATCTCAGCAAATATTTTTTCACCCAAACTGGATGATACTTTCAGGTAATGATCAGTACACTAAGGCGACTTGGTTCCCCAAATTTCGTTCTTCTATGTTGAAGCGTTCATTTCCAGTAACATTTTCAATTTTTAGGTATCACTCTGTTTTCTCCTATATTGATACATGTACTTGGAACTCTAAATCCGACACGGTTTGTGCTAGCTTCTTGAAACTTGACACAGTAAAGTAGTTTCACGTTCTATCTCTATGGTTTGTTTCCTCTTGTTGTAGCCCTAAGCACTGACTGGCGAGAAACACTTTCATGGAAAGGGGTTGCCAAGCTTCCAAAAATTACGAATCTCCAGAAATCTCAGCAAATATTTTTTCACCCAAACTGGATGATACTTTCAGGTAATGATCAGTACACGAAGGCGACTTGGTTCCCCAAATTTCGTTCTTCTATGTTGAAGCGTTCATTTCCAGTAACAGTTTGAATTTTTAGGTGTCACTCTGTTTTCTCCTATATTGATACATGTACTTGGAACTCTAAATCCAACACGGTTTGTGCTAGCTTCTTGAAACTTGACAAAGTAAAGTAGTTTCACGTTCTATCTCTATGGTTTGTTTCCTCTTGTTGTAGCCCTAAGCACTGACTGGCGAGAAACACTTTCATGGAAAGGGGTTGCCAAGCTTCCAAAAATTACGAATCTCCAGAAATCTCAGCAAATATTTTTTCACCCAAACTGGATGATACTTTCAGGTAATGATCAGTACACTAAGGCGACTTGGTTCCCCAAATTTCGTTCTTCTATGTTGAAGCGTTCATTTCCAGTAACAGTTTGAATTTTTAGGTGTCACTCTGTTTTCTCCTATATTGATACATGTACTTGGAACTCTAAATCCAACACGGTTTGTGCTAGCTTCTTGAAACTTGACACAGTAAAGTAGTTTCACGTTCTATCTCTATGGTTTGTTTCCTCTTGATGTAGCCCTAAGCACTGACTGGCGAGAAACACTTTCATGGAAAGGGGTTGGCAAGCTTCCAAAAATTACGAATCTCAAGAAATCTCAGCAAATATTTTTTCACCCAAACTGGATGATACTTTCAGGTAATGATCAGTACACTAAGGCGACTTGGTTCCCCAAATTTAGTTCTTCTACGTTGAAGCGTTCATTTCCAGTAACACTTTGAATTTTTAGGTATCACTCTGTTTTCTCCTATATTGATACATGTACTTGGAACTCTAAATCCAACACGGTTTGTGCTAGCTTCTTGAAACTTGACACAGTAAAGTAGTTTCACTTTCTATCTCTATGTTTTGTTTCCTCTTGATGTAGCCCTAAGCAGTGACTGGCGAGAAACACTTTCATGGAAAAGGGTTGCCAAGCTTCCAAAAATTACGAATCTCCAGAAATCTCAGCAAATATTTTTTCACCCAAACTGGATGATACTTTCAGGTAATGATCAGTACACTAAGGCGACTTGGTTCCCCAAATTTCGTTCTTCTACGTTGAAGCGTTCATTTCCAGTAACAGTTTGAATTTTTAGGTTTCACTCTGTTTTCTCCTATATTGATAGATGTATCTGGAACTCTAAATCCAACACGGTTTGTGCTAGCTTCTTGAAACTTGACACACTAAAGTAGTTTCACGTTCTATCTCTATGTTTTGTTTCCTCTTGATGTAGCCCTAAGCAGTGACTGGCGAGAAACACTTTCATGGAAAGGGGTTGCCAAGCTTCCAAAAATTACGAATCTCCAGAAATCTCAGCAAATACTTTTTCACCCAAACTGGATGATACTGTCAGGTAATGATCAGTACACTAAGGCGACTTGGTTCCCCAAATTTCGTTCTTCTATGTTGAAGCGTTCATGTCCAGTAACAGTTTGAATTTTTAGGTATCACTCTGTTTTCTCCTATATTGATACATGTACTTGGAACTCTAAATCCAACACGGTTTGTGCTAGCTTCTTGAAACTTGACACAGTAAAGTAGTTTCACGTTCTATCTCTATGGTTTGTTTCCTCTTGATGTAGCCCTAAGCACTGACTGGCGAGAAACACTTTCATGGAAAGGGGTTGCCCAGCTTCCAAAAATTACGAATCTCCAGAAATCGCAGCCAATATTTTTTCACCCAAACTGGATGATACTGTCAGGTAATGACCAGTACACTAAGGCGACTTGGTTCCCCAAATTTCGTTCTTCTATGTTGAAGCGTTCATTTCCAGTAACACTTTGAATTTTTAGGTATCACTCTGTTTTCTCCTATATTGATACATGTACTTGGAACTCTAAATCCAACACGGTTTGTGCTAGCTTCTTGAAACTTGACACAGTAAAGTAGTTGCACGTTCTATCTCTATGGTTTGTTTCCTCTTGATGTAGCCCTAAGCACTGACTGGCGAGAAACACTTTCATGGAAAGGGGTTGCCAAGCTTCCAAAAATTACGAATCTCCAGAAATCTCAGCAAATATTTTTTCACCCAAACTGGATGATACTTTCAGGTAATGATCAGTACACTAAGGCGACTTGGTTCCCCAAATTTCGTTCTTCTATGTTGAAGCGTTCATTTCCAGTAAAACTTTGAATTTTTAGGTATCACTCTGTTTTCTCCTATATTGATAGATGTATTTGGAACTCTAAATCCAACACGGTTTGTGCTAGCTTCTTGAAACTTGACACAGTGAAGTAGTTTCACGTTCTATCTCTATGGTTTGTTTCCTCCTGATGTAGCCCTAAGCACTGAGGGGCGAGAAACACTTTCATGGAAAGGGGTTGCCAAGCTTCCAAAAATTACGAATCTCCAGAAATCTCAGCCAATATTTTTTCACCCAAACTGGATGATACTTTCAGGTAATGATCAGTACACTAAGGCGACTTGGTTCCCCAAATTTCGTTCTTCTATGTTGAAGCATTCATTTCCAGTAACACTTTGAATTTTTAGGTATCACTCTGTTTTCTCCTATATTGATAGATGTATTTGGAACTCTAAATCGAACACGGTTTGTGCTAGCATCTTGAAACTTGACCCAGTAAAGTAGTTTCACGTTCTATCTCTATGTTTTGTTTCCTCTTGATGTAGCCCTAAGCACTGACTGGCGAGAAACACTTTCATGGAAAGGGGTTTCCAAGCTTCCAAAAATTACGAATCTCCAGAAATCTCAGCCAATATTTTTTCACCCAAACTGGATGATACTTTCAGGTAATGATCAGTACACTAAGGCGACTTGGTTTCCCAAATTTCGTTCTTCTATGTTGAAGCGTTCATTTCCAGTAACACTTTGAATTTTTAGGTATCACTCTGTTTTCTCCTATATTGATACATGTACTTGGAACTCCAAATCCAACACGGTTTGTGCTAGCTTCTTGAAACTTGACACAGTAAAGTAGTTTCACGTTCTATCTCTATGGTTTGTTTCCTTTTGATGTAGCCCTAAGCACTGACTGGCGAGAAACACTTTCAGGGAAAGGGGTTGCCAAGCTTCCAAAAATTACGAATCTCCAGAAATCTCAGCCAATATTTTTTCAACCAAACTGGATGATACTTTCAGGTAATGATCAGTACACGAAGGCGACTTGGTTCACCAAATTTCGTTCTTCTATGTTGAAGCGTTCATTTCCAGTAACACTTTGAATTTTTAGGTATCACTCTGTTTTCTCCTATATTGATAGATGTATTTGGAACTCTAAATCCAACACGGTTTGTGCTAGCTTCTTGAAACTTGACACAGTAAAGTAGTTTCACGTTCTATCTCTATGTTTTGTTTCCTCTTGATGTAGCCCTAAGCAGTGACTGGCGAGAAACACTTTCATGAAAAGGGGTTTCCAAGCTTCCAAAAATTACGAATCTCCAGAAATCTCAGCAAATATTTTTTCACCCAAACTGGATGATACTTTCAGGTAATGATCAGTACACTAAGGCGACTTGGTTCCCCAAATTTCGTTCTTCAATGTTGAAGCGTTCATTTCCAGTAACAGTTTGAATTTTTAGGTATCACTGTGTTTTCTCCTATATTGATACATGTACTTGGAACTCTAAATCCAACACGGTTTGTGCTAGCTTCTTGAAACTTGACACAGTAAAGTAGTTTCACGTTCTATCTCTATGGTTTGTTTCCTCTTGATGTAGCCCTAAGCACTGACTGGCGAGAAACACTTTCATGGAAAGGGGTTGCCAATCTTCCAAAAATTACGAATCTCCAGAAATCTCAGCAAATATTTTTTCACCCAAACTGGATGATACTTTCAGGTAATGATCAGTACACTAAGGCGACTTGGTTCCCCAAATTTTGTTCTTCTACGTTGAAGCGTTCATTTCCAGTAACAGTTTGAATTTTTAGGTTTCACTCTGTTTTCTCCTATATTGATAGATGTATTTTGAACTCTAAATCCAACACGGTTTGTGCTAGCTTCTTGAAACTTGACACAGTAAAGTAGTTTCACGTTCTATCTCTATGGTTTGTTTCCTCTTGATGTAGCCCTAAGCACTGACTGGAGAGAAACATTTTCATGGAAAGGGGTTGCCAAGCTTCCAAAAATTACAAATCTCCAGAAATCTCAGCAAATATTTTTTCACCCAAACTGGATGATACTTTCAGGTAATGATCAGTACACTAAGGCGACTTGGTTCCCCAAATTTCGTTCTTCTATGTTGAAGCGTTCATTTCCAGTAAAACTTTGAATTTTTAGGTATCACTCTGTTTTCTCCTATATTGATAGATGTATTTGGAACTCTAAATCCAACACGGTTTGTGCTAGCTTCTTGAAACTTGACACAGTGAAGTAGTTTCACGTTCTATCTCTATGGTTTGTTTCCTCCTGATGTAGCCCTAAGCACTGAGTGGCGAGAAACACTTTCATGGAAAGGGGTTGCCAAGCTTCCAAAAATTACGAATCTCCAGAAATCTCAGCCAATATTTTTTCACCTAAACTGGATGATACTTTCAAGTAATGATCAGTACACTCAGGCGACTTGGTTCCCCAAATTTCGTTCTTCTATGTTGAAGCATTCATTTCCAGTAACACTTTGAATTTTTAGGTATCACTCTGTTTTCTCCTATATTGATAGATGTATTTGGAACTCTAAATCGAACACGGTTTGTGCTAGCTTCTTGAAACTTGACCCAGTAAAGTAGTTTCACGTTCTATCTCTATGTTTTGTTTCCTCTTGATGTAGCCCTAAGCAGTGACTGGCGAGAAACACTTTCATGGAAAGGGGTTTCCAAGCTTCCAAAAATTACGAATCTCCAGAAATCTCAGCCAATATTTTTTCACCCAAACTGGATGATACTTTCAGGTAATGATCAGTACACTAAGGCGACTTGGTTTCCCAAATTTCGTTCTTCTATGTTGAAGCGTTCATTTCCAGTAACACTTTGAATTTTTAGGTATCACTCTGTTTTCTCCTATATTGATACATGTACTTGGAACTCTAAATCCAACACGGTTTGTGCTAGCTTCTTGAAACTTGACACAGTAAAGTAGTTTCACGTTCTATCTCTATGGTTTGTTTCCTTTTGATGTAGCCCTAAGCACTGACTGGCGAGAAACACTTTCAGGGAAAGGGGTTGCCAAGCTTCCAAAAATTACGAATCTCCAGAAATCTCAGCCAATATTTTTTCAACCAAACTGGATGATACTTTCAAGTAATGATCAGTACACGAAGGCGACTTGGTTCACCAAATTTCGTTCTTCTATGTTGAAGCGTTCATTTCCAGTAACACTTTGAATTTTTAGGTGTCACTCTGTTTTCTCCTATATTGATAGATGTATTTGGAACTCTAAATCCAACACGGTTTGTGCTAGCTTCTTGAAACTTGACACAGTAAAGTAGTTTCACGTTCTATCTCTATGTTTTGTTTCCTCTTGATGTAGCCCTAAGCAGTGACTGGCGAGAAACACTTTCATGAAAAGGGGTTTCCAAGCTTCCAAAAATTACGAATCTCCAGAAATCTCAGCAAATATTTTTTCACCCAAACTGGATGATACTTTCAGGTAATGATCAGTACACTAAGGCGACTTGGTTCCCCAAATTTCGTTCTTCAATGTTGAAGCGTTCATTTCCAGTAACAGTTTGAATTTTTAGGTATCACTCTGTTTTCTCCTATATTGATACATGTACTTGGAACTCTAAATCCAACACGGTTTGTGCTAGCTTCTTGAAACTTGACACAGTAAAGTAGTTTCACGTTCTATCTCTATGGTTTGTTTCCTCTTGATGTAGCCCTAAGCACTGACTGGCGAGAAACACTTTCATGGAAAGGGGTTGCCAATCTTCCAAAAATTACGAATCTCCAGAAATCTCAGCAAATATTTTTTCACCCAAACTGGATGATACTTTCAGGTAATGATCAGTACACGAAGGCGACTTGGTTCCCCAAATTTCGTTCTTCTACGTTGAAGCGTTCATTTCCAGTCACACTTTGAATTTTTAGGTTTCACTCTGTTTTCTCCTATATTGATAGATGTATTTGGAACTCTAAATCCAACACGGTTTGTGCTAGCTTCTTGAAACTTGACACAGTAAAGTAGTTTCACGTTCTATCTCTATGGTTTGTTTCCTCTTGATGTAGCCCTAAGCACTGACTGGAGAGAAACACTTTCATGGAAAGGGGTTGCCAAGCTTCCAAAAATTACGAATCTCCAGAAATCTCAGCAAAAATTTTTTCCACCAAACTGGATGATACTTTCAAGTAATGATCAGTACACGAAGGCGACTTGGTTCCCCAAATTTCGTTCTTCTATGTTGAAGCGTTCATTTCCAGTAACAGTTTGAATTTTTAGGTTTCACTCTGTTTTCTCCTATATTGATAGATGTATCTGGAACTCTAAATCCAACACGGTTTGTGCTAGCTTCTTGAAACTTGACACAGTAAAGTAGTTTCACGTTCTATCTCTATGTTTTGTTTCCTCTTGATGTAGCCCTAAGCAGTGACTGGCGAGAAACACTTTCATGGAAAGGGGTTGCCAAGCTTCCAAAAATTACGAATCTCCAGAAATCTCAGCAAATATTTTTTCACCCTAACTGGATGATACTTTCAGGTAATGATCAGTACACTAAGGCGACTTGGTTCCCCAAATTTCGTTCTTCTATGTTGAAGCGTTCATTTCCAGTAACAGTTTGAATTTTTAGGTATCACTCTGTTTTCTCCTTTATTGATACATGTACTTGGAACTCTAAATCCAACACGGTTTGTGCTAGCTTCTTGAAACTTGACACAGTAAAGTAGTTTCACGTTCTATCTCTATGTTTTGTTTCCTCTTGATGTAGCCCTAAGCACTGACTGGCGAGAAACACTTTCATGGAAAGGGGTTGCCAAGCTTCCAAAAATTACGAATCTCCAGAAATCGCAGCAAATATTTTTTCACCCAAACTGGATGATACTTTCAGGTAATGATCAGTACACTAAGGCGACTTGGTTCCCCAAATTTCGTTCTTCTATGTTGAAGCGTTCATTTCCAGTAAAACTTTGAATTTTTAGGTATCACTCTGTTTTCTCCTATATTGATAGATGTATTTGGAACTCTAAATCGAACACGGTTTGTGCTAGCTTCTTGAAACTTGACCCAGTAAAGTAGTTTCACGTTCTATCTCTATGTTTTGTTTCCTCTTGATGTAGCCCTAAGCAGTGACTGGCGAGAAACACTTTCATGGAAAGGGGTTTCCAAGCTTCCAAAAATTACGAATCTCCAGAAATCTCAGCCAATATTTTTTCACCCAAACTGGATGATACTTTCAGGTAATGATCAGTACACTAAGGCGACTTGGTTTCCCAAATTTCGTTCTTCTATGTTGAAGCGTTCATTTCCAGTAACACGTTGAATTTTTAGGTTTCACTCTGTTTTCTCCTATATTGATAGATGTATTTGGAACTCTAAATCCAACACGGTTTGTGCTAGCTTCTTGAAACTTGACACAGTAAAGTAGTTTCACGTTCTATCTCTATGGTTTGTTTCCTCTTGATGTAGCCCTAAGCACTGACTGGAGAGAAACACTTTCATGGAAAGGGGTTGCCAAGCTTCCAAAAATTACGAATCTCCAGAAATCTCAGCAAAAATTTTTTCCACCAAACTGGATGATACTTTCAAGTAATGATCAGTACACGAAGGCGACTTGGTTCCCCAAATTTCGTTCTTCTATGTTGAAGCGTTCATTTCCAGTAACAGTTTGAATTTTTAGGTTTCACTCTGTTTTCTCCTATATTGATAGATGTATCTGGAACTCTAAATCCAACACGGTTTGTGCTAGCTTCTTGAAACTTGACACAGTAAAGTAGTTTCACGTTCTATCTCTATGTTTTGTTTCCTCTTGATGTAGCCCTAAGCAGTGACTGGCGAGAAACACTTTCATGGAAAGGGGTTGCCAAGCTTCCAAAAATTACGAATCTCCAGAAATCTCAGCAAATATTTTTTCACCCTAACTGGATGATACTTTCAGGTAATGATCAGTACACTAAGGCGACTTGGTTCCCCAAATTTCGTTCTTCTATGTTGAAGCGTTCATTTCCAGTAACAGTTTGAATATTTAGGTATCACTCTGTTTTCTCCTTTATTGATACATGTACTTGGAACTCTAAATCCAACACGGTTTGTGCTAGCTTCTTGAAACTTGACACAGTAAAGTAGTTTCACGTTCTATCTCTATGTTTTGTTTCCTCTTGATGTAGCCCTAAGCACTGACTGGCGAGAAACACTTTCATGGAAAGGGGTTGCCAAGCTTCCAAAAATTACGAATCTCCAGAAATCGCAGCAAATATTTTTTCACCCAAACTGGATGATACTTTCAGGTAATGATCAGTACACTAAGGCGACTTGGTTCCCCAAATTTCGTTCTTCTATGTTGAAGCGTTCATTTCCAGTAAAACTTTGAATTTTTAGGTATCACTCTGTTTTCTCCTATATTGATAGATGTATTTGGAACTCTAAATCGAACACGGTTTGTGCTAGCTTCTTGAAACTTGACCCAGTAAAGTAGTTTCACGTTCTATCTCTATGTTTTGTTTCCTCTTGATGTAGCCCTAAGCAGTGACTGGCGAGAAACACTTTCATGGAAAGGGGTTTCCAAGCTTCCAAAAATTACGAATCTCCAGAAATCTCAGCCAATATTTTTTCACCCAAACTGGATGATACTTTCAGGTAATGATCAGTACACTAAGGCGACTTGGTTTCCCAAATTTCGTTCTTCTATGTTGAAGCGTTCATTTCCAGTAACACGTTGAATTTTTAGGTATCACTCTGTTTTCTCCTATATTGATACATGTACTTGGAACTCTAAATCCAACACGGTTTGTGCTAGCTTCTTGAAACTTGACACAGTAAAGTAGTTTCACGTTCTATCTCTATGGTTTGTTTCCTTTTGATGTAGCCCTAAGCACTGACTGGCGAGAAACACTTTCAGGGAAAGGGGTTGCCAAGCTTCCAAAAATTACGAATCTCCAGAAATCTCAGCCAATATTTTTTCACCCAAACTGGATGATACTTTCAGGTAATGATCAGTACACTAAGGCGACTTGGTTCCCCAAATTTCGTTCTTCTACGTTGAAGCGTTCATTTCCAGTAACACTTTGAATTTTTAGGTATCACTCTGTTTTCTCCTATATTGATAGATGTATTTGGAACTCTAAATCCAACATGGTTTGTGCTAGCTTCTTGAAACTTGACACAGTAAAGTAGTTTCACGTTCTATCTCTATGTTTTGTTTCCTCTTGATGTAGCCCTAAGCAGTGACTGGCGAGAAACACTTTCATGAAAAGGGGTTTCCAAGCTTCCAAAAATTACGAATCTCCAGAAATCTCAGCAAATATTTTTTCACCCAAACTGGATGATACTTTCAGGTAATGATCAGTACACTAAGGCGACTTGGTTCCCCAAATTTCGTTCTTCAATGTTGAAGCGTTCATTTCCAGTAACAGTTTGAATATTTAGGTATCACTCTGTTTTCTCCTATATTGATACATGTACTTGGAACTCTAAATCCAACACGGTTTGTGCTAGCTTCTTGAAACTTGACACAGTAAAGTAGTTGCACGTTCTATCTCTATGGTTTGTTTCCTCTTGATGTAGCCCTAAGCACTGACTGGAGAGAAACACTTTCATGGAAAGGGGTTGCCAAGCTTCCAAAAATTACGAATCTCCAGAAATCTCAGCAAATATTTTTTCACCCAAACTGGATGATACTTTCAGGTAATGATCAGTACACGAAGGCGACTTGGTTCCCCAAATTTCGTTCTTCTATGTTGAAGCGTTCATTTCCAGTAACAGTTTGAATTTTTAGGTTTCACTCTGTTTTCTCCTATATTGATAGATGTATCTGGAACTCTAAATCCAACACGGTTTGTGCTAGCTTCTTGAAACTTGACACAGTAAAGTAGTTTCACGTTCTATCTCTATGTTTTGTTTCCTCTTGATGTAGCCCTAAGCAGTGACTGGCGAGAAACACTTTAATGGAAAGGGGTTGCCAAGCTTCCAAAAATTACGAATCTCCAGAAATCTCAGCAAATACTTTTTCACCCAAACTGGATGATACTTTCAGGTAATGATCAGTACACTAAGGCGACTTGGTTCCCCAAATTTCGTTCTTCTATGTTGAAGCGTTCATTTCCAGTAACAGTTTGAATTTTTAGGTATCACTCTGTTTTCTCCTATATTGATACATGTACTTGGAACTCTAAATCCAACACGGTTTGTGCTAGCTTCTTGAAACTTGACACAGTAAAGTAGTTTCACGTTCTATCTCTATGTTTTCTTTCCTCTTGATGTAGCCCTAAGCACTGACTGGCGAGAAACACTTTCATGGAAAGGGGTTGCCAAGCTTCCAAAAATTACGAATCTCCAGAAATCTCAGCAAATATTTTTTCACCCAAACTGGATGATACTTTCAGGTAATGATCAGTACACTAAGGCGACTTGGTTCCCCAAATTTCGTTCTTCTACGTTGAAGCGTTCATTTCCAGTAACAGTTTGAATTTTTAGGTTTCACTCTGTTTTCTCCTATATTGATAGATGTATTTGGAACTCTAAATCCAACACGGTTTGTGCTAGCTTCTTGAAACTTGACACAGTAAAGTAGTTTCACGTACTATCTCTATGGTTTGTTTCCTCTTGATGTAGCCCTAAGCACTGACTGGAGAGAAACACTTTCATGGAAAGGGGTTGCCAAGCTTCCAAAAATTGCGAATCTCCAGAAATCTCAGCAAATATTTTTTCACCCAAACTGGATGATACTTTCAGGTAATGATCAATACACGAAGGCGACTTGGTTCCCCAAATTTCGTTCTTCTACGTTGAAGCGTTCATTTCCAGTAACAGTTTGAATTTTTAGGTTTCACTCTGTTTTCTCCTATATTGATAGATGTATCTGGAACTCTAAATCCAACACGGTTTGTGCTAGCTTCTTGAAACTTGACACAGTAAAGTAGTTTCACGTTCTATCTCTATGTTTTGATTCCTCTTGATGTAGCCCTAAGCAGTGACTGGCGAGAAACACTTTCATGGAAAGGGGTTGCCAAGCTTCCAAAAATTACGAATCTCCAGAAATCTCAGCAAATACTTTTTCACCCAAACTGGATGATACTTTCAGGTAATGATCAGTACACTAAGGCGACTTGGTTCCCCAAATTTCGTTCTTCTATGTTGAAGCGTTCATTTCCAGTAACAGTTTGAATTTTTAGGTATCACTCTGTTTTCTCCTATATTGATACATGTACTTGGAACTCTAAATCCAACACGGTTTGTGCTAGCTTCTTGAAACTTGACACAGTAAAGTAGTTTCACGTTCTATCTCTATGGTTTGTTTCCTCTTGATGTAGCCCTAAGCACTGACTGGCGAGAAACACTTTCATGGAAAGGGGTTGCCCAGCTTCCAAAAATTACGAATCTCCAGAAATCGCAGCCAATATTTTTTCACCCAAACTGGATGATACTGTCAGGTAATGACCAGTACACTTAGGCGACTTGGTTCCCCAAATTTCGTTCTTCTATGTTGAAGCGTTCATTTCCAGTAACAGTTTGAATTTTTAGGTATCACTCTGTTTTCTCCTATATTGATAGATGTATCTGGAACTCTAAATCCAACACGGTTTGTGCTAGCTTCTTGAAACTTGACACAGTAAAGTAGTTTCACGTTCTATCTCTATGTTTTGTTTCCTCTTGATGTAGCCCTAAGCACTGACTGGCGAGAAACACTTTCATGGAAAGGGGTTGCCAAGCTTCCAAAAATTACGAATCTCCAGAAATCTCAGCAAATATTTTTTCACCCAAACTGGATGATACTTTCAGGTAATGATCAGTACACTAAGGCGACTTGGTTCCCCAAATTTCGTTCTTCTATGTTGAAGCGTTCATTTCCAGTAACAGTTTGAATTTTTAGGTATCACTCTGTTTTCTCCTATATTGATACATGTACTTGGAACTCTAAATCCAACACGGTTTGTGCTAGCTTCTTGAAACTTGACACAGTAAAGTAGTTTCACGTTCTATCTCTATGGTTTGTTTCCTCTTGATGTAGCCCTAAGCACTGACTGGCGAGAAACACTTTCATGGAAAGGGGTTGCCCAGCTTCCAAAAATTACGAATCTCCAGAAATCGCAGCCAATATTTTTTCACCCAAACTGGATGATACTGTCAGGTAATGACCAGTACACTTAGGCGACTTGGTTCCCCAAATTTCGTTCTTCTATGTTGAAGCGTTCATTTCCAGTAACACTTTGAATTTTTAGGTATCACTCTGTTTTCTCCTATATTGATACATGTACTTGGAACTCTAAATCCAACACGGTTTGTGCTAGCTTCTTGAAACTTGACACAGTAAAGTAGTTTCACGTTCTATCTCTATGTTTTGTTTCCTCTTGATGTAGTCCTAAGCACTGACTGGCGAGAAACACTTTCATGGAAAGGGGTTGCCAAGCTTCCAAAAATTACGAATCTCCAGAAATCTCAGCAAATATTTTTTCACCCAAACTGGATGATACTTTCAGGTAATGATCAGTACACTAAGGCGACTTGGTTCCCCAAATTTCGTTCTTCTACGTTGAAGCGTTCATTTCCAGTAACAGTTTGAATTTTTAGGTTTCACTCTGTTTTCTCCTATATTGATAGATGTATTTGGAACTCTAAATCCAACACGGTTTGTGCTAGCTTCTTGAAACTTGACACAGTAAATTAGTTTCACGTTCTATCTCTATGGTTTGTTTCCTCTTGATGTAGCCCTAAGCACTGACTGGAGAGAAACACTTTCATGGAAAGGGGTTGCCAAGCTTCCAAAAATTACGAATCTCCAGAAATCTCAGCAAATATTTTTTCACCCAAACTGGATGATACTTTCAGGTAATGATCAGTACACTAAGGCGACTTGGTTCCCCAAATTTCGTTCTTCTACGTTGAAGCGTTCATTTCCAGTAACAGTTTGAATTTTTAGGTTTCACTCTGTTTTCTCCTATATTGATAGATGTATTTGGAACTCTAAATCCAACACCGTTTGTGCTAGCTTCTTGAAACTTGACACAGTAAAGTAGTTTCACGTTCTATCTCTATGGTTTGTTTCCTCTTGATGTAGCCCTAAGCACTGACTGGAGACAAACACTTTCATGGAAAGGGGTTGCCAAGCTTCCAAAAATTACGAATCTCCAGAAATCTCAGCAAATATTTTTTCACCCAAACTGGATGATACTTTCAGGTAATGATCAGTACACGAAGGCGACTTGGTTCCCCAAATTTCGTTCTTCTATGTTGAAGCGTTCATTTCCAGTAACAGTTTGAATTTTTAGGTTTCACTCTGTTTTCTCCTATATTGATAGATGTATCTGGAACTCTAAATCCAACACGGTTTGTGCTAGCTTCTTGAAACTTGACACAGTAAAGTAGTTTCACGTTCTATCTCTATGTTTTGTTTCCTCTTGATTTAGCCCTAAGCACTGACTGGAGAGAAACACTTTCATGGAAAGGGGTTGCCAAGCTTCCAAAAATTACGAATCTCCAGAAATCTCAGCAAATACTTTTTCACCCAAACTGGATGATACTTTCAGGTAATGATCAGTACACTAAGGCGACTTGGTTCCCCAAATTTCGTTCTTCTATGTTGAAGCGTTCATTTCCAGTAACAGTTTGAATTTTTAGGTATCACTCTGTTTTCTCCTATATTGATACATGTACTTGGAACTCTAAATCCAACACGGTTTGTGCTAGCTTCTTGAAACTTGACACAGTAAAGTAGTTTCACGTTCTATCTCTATGGTTTGTTTCCTCTTGATGTAGCCCTAAGCACTGACTGGCGAGAAACACTTTCATGGAAAGGGGTTGCCAAGCTTCCAAAAATTACGAATCTCCAGAAATCTCAGCAAATATTTTTTCACCCAAACTGGATGATACTGTCAGGTAATGATCAGTACACTAAGGCGACTTGGTTCCCCAAATTTCGTTCTTCTATGTTGAAGCGTTCATTTCCAGTAACAGTTTGAATTTTTAGGTATCACTCTGTTTTCTCCTATATTGATACATGTACTTGGAACTCTAAATCCAACACGGTTTGTGCTAGCTTCTTGAAACTTGACACAGTAAAGTAGTTTCACGTTCTATCTCTATGTTTTGTTTCCTCTTGATGTAGCCCTAAGCACTGACTGGCGAGAAACACTTTCATGGAAAGGGGTTGCCAAGCTTCCAAAAACTACAAATCTCCAGAAATCTCAGCAAATATTTTTTCACCCAAACTGCATGATACTTTCAGGTAATGATCAGTACACTAAGGCGACTTGGTTCCCAAAATTTCGTTCTTCTACGTTGAAGCGTTCATTTCCAGTAACAGTTTGAATTTTTAGGTTTCACTCTGTTTTCTCCTATATTGATAGATGTATCTGGAACTCTAAATCCAACACGGTTTGTGCTAGCTTCTTGAAACTTGACACAGTAAAGTAGTTTCACGTTCTATCTCTATGGTTTGTTTCCTCTTGATGTAGCCCTAAGCACTGACTGGAGAGAAACACTTTCATGGAAAGGGGTTGCCAAGCTTCCAAAAATTACGAATCTCCAGAAATCTCAGCAAATATTTTTTCCACCAAACTGGATGATACTTTCAAGTAATGATCAGTACACGAAGGCGACTTGGTTCCCCAAATTTCGTTCTTCTATGTTGAAGCGTTCATTTCCAGTAACAGTTTGAATTTTTAGGTTTCACTCTGTTTTCTCCTATATTGATAGATGTATCTGGAACTCTAAATCCAACACGGTTTGTGCTAGCTTCTTGAAACTTGACAGAGTAAAGTAGTTTCACGTTCTATCTCTATGTTTTGTTTCCTCTTGATGTAGCCCTAAGCAGTGACTGGCGAGAAACACTTTCATGGAAAGGGGTTGCCAAGCTTCCAAAAATTACGAATCTCCAGAAATCTCAGCAAATATTTTTTCACCCTAACTGGATGATACTTTCAGGTAATGATCAGTACACTTAGGCGACTTGGTTCCCCAAATTTCGTTCTTCTATGTTGAAGCGTTCATTTCCAGTAACAGTTTGAATTTTTAGGTATCACTCTGTTTTCTCCTATATTGATACATGTACTTGGAACTCTAAATCCAACACGGTTTGTGCTAGCTTCTTGAAACTTGACACAGTAAAGTAGTTTCACGTTCTATCTCTATGGTTTGTTTCCTCTTGATGTAGCCCTAAGCACTGACTGGCGAGAAACACTTTCATGGAAAGGGGTTGCCCAGCTTCCAAAAATTACGAATCTCCAGAAATCTCAGCAAATACTTTTTCACCCAAACTGGATGATACTGTCAGGTAATGACCAGTACACTTAGGCGACTTGGTTCCCCAAATTTCGTTCTTCTATGTTGAAGCGTTCATTTCCAGTAACACTTTGAATTTTTAGGTATCACTCTGTTTTCTCCTATATTGATACATGTACTTGGAACTCTAAATCCAACACGGTTTGTGCTAGCTTCTTGAAACTTGACACAGTAAAGTAGTTTCACGTTCTATCTCTATGTTTTGTTTCCTCTTGATGTAGCCCTAAGCACTGACTGGCGAGAAACACTTTCATGGAAAGGGGTTGCCAAGCTTCCAAAAATTACGAATCTCCAGAAATCTCAGCAAATATTTTTTCACCCAAACTGGATGATACTTTCAGGTAATGATCAGTACACTAAGGCGACTTGGTTCCCCAAATTTCGTTCTTCTACGTTGAAGCGTTCATTTCCAGTAACAGTTTGAATTTTTAGGTTTCACTCTGTTTTCTCCTATATTGATAGATGTATTTGGAACTCTAAATCCAACACGGTTTGTGCTAGCTTCTTGAAACTTGACACAGTAAAGTAGTTTCACGTTCTATCTCTATGGTTTGTTTCCTCTTGATGTAGCCCTAAGCACTGACTGGAGAGAAACACTTTCATGGAAAGGGGTTGCCAAGCTTCCAAAAATTACGAATCTCCAGAAATCTCAGCAAATATTTTTTCACCCAAACTGGATGATACTTTCAGGTAATGATCAGTACACTAAGGCGACTTGGTTCCCCAAATTTCGTTCTTCTACGTTGAAGCGTTCATTTCCAGTAACAGTTTGAATTTTTAGGTTTCACTCTGTTTTCTCCTATATTGACAGATGTATTTGGAACTCTAAATCCAACACCGTTTGTGCTAGCTTCTTGAAACTTGACACAGTAAAGTAGTTTCACGTTCTATCTCTATGGTTTGTTTCCTCTTGATGTAGCCCTAAGCACTGACTGGAGAGAAACACTTTCATGGAAAGGGGTTGCCAAGCTTCCAAAAATTACGAATCTCCAGAAATCTCAGCAAATATTTTTTCACCCAAACTGGATGATACTTTCAGGTAATGATCAGTACACGAAGGCGACTTGGTTCCCCAAATTTCGTTCTTCTATGTTGAAGCGTTCATTTCCAGTAACAGTTTGAATTTTTAGGTTTCACTCTGTTTTCTCCTATATTGATAGATGTATCTGGAACTCTAAATCCAACACGGTTTGTGCTAGCTTCTTGAAACTTGACACAGTAAAGTAGTTTCACGTTCTATCTCTATGTTTTGTTTCCTCTTGATTTAGCCCTAAGCAGTGACTGGCGAGAAACACTTTCATGGAAAGGGGTTGCCAAGCTTCCAAAAATTACGAATCTCCAGAAATCTCAGCAAATACTTTTTCACCCAAACTGGATGATACTTTCAGGTAATGATCAGTACACTAAGGCGACTTGGTTCCCCAAATTTCGTTCTTCTATGTTGAAGCGTTCATTTCCAGTAACAGTTTGAATTTTTAGGTATCACTCTGTTTTCTCCTATATTGATACATGTACTTGGAACTCTAAATCCAACACGGTTTGTGCTAGCTTCTTGAAACTTGACACAGTAAAGTAGTTTCACGTTCTATCTCTATGGTTTGTTTCCTCTTGATGTAGCCCTAAGCACTGACTGGCGAGAAACACTTTCATGGAAAGGGGTTGCCAAGCTTCCAAAAATTACGAATCTCCAGAAATCTCAGCAAATATTTTTTCACCCAAACTGGATGATACTGTCAGGTAATGATCAGTACACTAAGGCGACTTGGTTCCCCAAATTTCGTTCTTCTATGTTGAAGCGTTCATTTCCAGTAACAGTTTGAATTTTTAGGTATCACTCTGTTTTCTCCTATATTGATACATGTACTTGGAACTCTAAATCCAACACGGTTTGTGCTAGCTTCTTGAAACTTGACACAGTAAAGTAGTTTCACGTTCTATCTCTATGTTTTGTTTCCTCTTGATGTAGCCCTAAGCACTGAATGGCGAGAAACACTTTCATGGAAAGGGGTTGCCAAGCTTCCAAAAATTACAAATCTCCAGAAATCTCAGCAAATATTTTTTCACCCAAACTGCATGATACTTTCAGGTAATGATCAGTACACTAAGGCGACTTGGTTCCCAAAATTTCGTTCTTCTACGTTGAAGCGTTCATTTCCAGTAACAGTTTGAATTTTTAGGTTTCACTCTGTTTTCTCCTATATTGATAGATGTATCTGGAACTCTAAATCCAACACGGTTTGTGCTAGCTTCTTGAAACTTGACACAGTAAAGTAGTTTCACGTTCTATCTCTATGGTTTGTTTCCTCTTGATGTAGCCCTAAGCACTGACTGGAGAGAAACACTTTCATGGAAAGGGGTTGCCAAGCTTCCAAAAATTACGAATCTCCAGAAATCTCAGCAAATATTTTTTCCACCAAACTGGATGATACTTTCAAGTAATGATCAGTACACGAAGGCGACTTGGTTCCCCAAATTTCGTTCTTCTATGTTGAAGCGTTCATTTCCAGTAACAGTTTGAATTTTTAGGTTTCACTCTGTTTTCTCCTATATTGATACATGTACTTGGAACTCTAAATCCAACACGGTTTGTGCTAGCTTCTTGAAACTTGACACAGTAAAGTAGTTTCACGTTCTATCTCTATGGTTTGTTTCCTCTTGATGTAGCCCTAAGCACTGACTGGCGAGAAACACTTTCATGGAAAGGGGTTGCCCAGCTTCCAAAAATTACGAATCTCCAGAAATCGCAGCCAATATTTTTTCACCCAAACTGGATGATACTGTCAGGTAATGACCAGTACACTTAGGCGACTTGGTTCCCCAAATTTCGTTCTTCTATGTTGAAGCGTTCATTTCCAGTAACACTTTGAATTTTTAGGTTTCACTCTGTTTTCTCCTATATTGATAGATGTATTTGGAACTCTAAATCCAACACGGTTTGTGCTAGCTTCTTGAAACTTGACACAGTAAAGTAGTTTCACGTTCTATCTCTATGGTTTGTTTCCTCTTGATGTAGCCCTAAGCACTGACTGGAGAGAAACACTTTCATGGAAAGGGGTTGCCAAGCTTCCAAAAATTACGAATCTCCAGAAATCTCAGCAAATATTTTTTCACCCAAACTGGATGATACTTTCAGGTAATGATCAGTACACTAAGGCGACTTGGTTCCCCAAATTTCGTTCTTCTACATTGAAGCGTTCATTTCCAGTAACAGTTTGAATTTTTAGGTTTCACTCTGTTTTCTCCTATATTGATAGATGTATTTGGAACTCTAAATCCAACACCGTTTGTGCTAGCTTCTTGAAACTTGACACAGTAAAGTAGTTTCACGTTCTATCTCTATGGTTTGTTTCCTCTTGATGTAGCCCTAAGCACTGACTGGAGAGAAACACTTTCATGGAAAGGGGTTGCCAAGCTTCCAAAAATTACGAATCTCCAGAAATCTCAGCAAATATTTTTTCACCCAAACTGGATGATACTTTCAGGTAATGATCAGTACACGAAGGCGACTTGGTTCCCCAAATTTCGTTCTTCTATGTTGAAGCGTTCATTTCCAGTAACAGTTTGAATTTTTAGGTTTCACTCTGTTTTCTCCTATATTGATAGATGTATCTGGAACTCTAAATCCAACACGGTTTGTGCTAGCTTCTTGAAACTTGACACAGTAAAGTAGTTTCACGTTCTATCTCTATGTTTTGTTTCCTCTTGATTTAGCCCTAAGCAGTGACTGGCGAGAAACACTTTCATGGAAAGGGGTTGCCAAGCTTCCAAAAATTACGAATCTCCAGAAATCTCAGCAAATACTTTTTCACCCAAACTGGATGATACTTTCAGGTAATGATCAGTACACTAAGGCGACTTGGTTCCCCAAATTTCGTTCTTCTATGTTGAAGCGTTCATTTCCAGTAACAGTTTGAATTTTTAGGTATCACTCTGTTTTCTCCTATATTGATACATGTACTTGGAACTCTAAATCCAACACGGTTTGTGCTAGCTTCTTGAAACTTGACACAGTAAAGTAGTTTCACGTTCTATCTCTATGGTTTGTTTCCTCTTGATGTAGCCCTAAGCACTGACTGGCGAGAAACACTTTCATGGAAAGGGGTTGCCAAGCTTCCAAAAATTACGAATCTCCAGAAATCTCAGCAAATATTTTTTCACCCAAACTGGATGATACTGTCAGGTAATGATCAGTACACTAAGGCGACTTGGTTCCCCAAATTTCGTTCTTCTATGTTGAAGCGTTCATTTCCAGTAACAGTTTGAATTTTTAGGTATCACTCTGTTTTCTCCTATATTGATACATGTACTTGGAACTCTAAATCCAACACGGTTTGTGCTAGCTTCTTGAAACTTGACACAGTAAAGTAGTTTCACGTTCTATCTCTATGTTTTGTTTCCTCTTGATGTAGCCCTAAGCACTGACTGGCGAGAAACACTTTCATGGAAAGGGGTTGCCAAGCTTCCAAAAATTACAAATCTCCAGAAATCTCAGCAAATATTTTTTCACCCAAACTGCATGATACTTTCAGGTAATGATCAGTACACTAAGGCGACTTGGTTCCCAAAATTTCGTTCTTCTACGTTGAAGCGTTCATTTCCAGTAACAGTTTGAATTTTTAGGTTTCACTCTGTTTTCTCCTATATTGATAGATGTATCTGGAACTCTAAATCCAACACGGTTTGTGCTAGCTTCTTGAAACTTGACACAGTAAAGTAGTTTCATGTTCTATCTCTATGGTTTGTTTCCTCTTGATGTAGCCCTAAGCACTGACTGGAGAGAAACACTTTCATGGAAAGGGGTTGCCAAGCTTCCAAAAATTACGAATCTCCAGAAATCTCAGCAAATATTTTTTCCACCAAACTGGATGATACTTTCAAGTAATGATCAGTACACGAAGGCGACTTGGTTCCCCAAATTTCGTTCTTCTATGTTGAAGCGTTCATTTCCAGTAACAGTTTGAATTTTTAGGTTTCACTCTGTTTTCTCCTATATTGATAGATGTATCTGGAACTCTAAATCCAACACGGTTTGTGCTAGCTTCTTGAAACTTGACACAGTAAAGTAGTTTCACGTTCTATCTCTATGTTTTGTTTCCTCTTGATGTAGCCCTAAGCAGTGACTGGCGAGAAACACTTTCATGGAAAGGGGTTGCCAAGCTTCCAAAAATTACGAATCTCCAGAAATCTCAGCAAATATTTTTTCACCCAAACTGGATGATACTTTCAGGTAATGATCAGTACACTAAGGCGACTTGGTTCCCCAAATTTTGTTCTTCTACGTTGAAGCGTTCATTTCCAGTAACAGTTTGAATTTTTAGGTTTCACTCTGTTTTCTCCTATATTGACAGATGTATTTGGAACTCTAAATCCAACACCGTTTGTGCTAGCTTCTTGAAACTTGACACAGTAAAGTAG
This sequence comes from Spermophilus citellus, assembly GCF_964194105.1. Lineage (NCBI taxonomy): Eukaryota > Metazoa > Chordata > Mammalia > Rodentia > Sciuridae > Spermophilus > Spermophilus citellus. The sequence goes on along the minus strand of NC_138187.1, from coordinate 50,044,165 downwards.
TTTCACGTTCTATCTCTATGGTTTGTTTCCTCTTGATGTAGCCCTAAGCACTGACTGGAGAGAAACACTTTCATGGAAAGGGGTTGCCAAGCTTCCAAAAATTACGAATCTCCAGAAATCTCAGCAAATATTTTTTCACCCAAACTGGATGATACTTTCAGGTAATGATCAGTACACGAAGGCGACTTGGTTCCCCAAATTTCGTTCTTCTATGTTGAAGCGTTCATTTCCAGTAACAGTTTGAATTTTTAGGTTTCACTCTGTTTTCTCCTATATTGATAGATGTATCTGGAACTCTAAATCCAACACGGTTTGTGCTAGCTTCTTGAAACTTGACACAGTAAAGTAGTTTCACGTTCTATCTCTATGTTTTGTTTCCTCTTGATTTAGCCCTAAGCAGTGACTGGCGAGAAACACTTTCATGGAAAGGGGTTGCCAAGCTTCCAAAAATTACGAATCTCCAGAAATCTCAGCAAATACTTTTTCACCCAAACTGGATGATACTTTCAGGTAATGATCAGTACACTAAGGCGACTTGGTTCCCCAAATTTCGTTCTTCTATGTTGAAGCGTTCATTTCCAGTAACAGTTTGAATTTTTAGGTATCACTCTGTTTTCTCCTATATTGATACATGTACTTGGAACTCTAAATCCAACACGGTTTGTGCTAGCTTCTTGAAACTTGACACAGTAAAGTAGTTTCACGTTCTATCTCTATGGTTTGTTTCCTCTTGATGTAGCCCTAAGCACTGACTGGCGAGAAACACTTTCATGGAAAGGGGTTGCCAAGCTTCCAAAAATTACGAATCTCCAGAAATCTCAGCAAATATTTTTTCACCCAAACTGGATGATACTGTCAGGTAATGATCAGTACACTAAGGCGACTTGGTTCCCCAAATTTCGTTCTTCTATGTTGAAGCGTTCATTTCCAGTAACAGTTTGAATTTTTAGGTATCACTCTGTTTTCTCCTATATTGATACATGTACTTGGAACTCTAAATCCAACACGGTTTGTGCTAGCTTCTTGAAACTTGACACAGTAAAGTAGTTTCACGTTCTATCTCTATGTTTTGTTTCCTCTTGATGTAGCCCTAAGCACTGACTGGCGAGAAACACTTTCATGGAAAGGGGTTGCCAAGCTTCCAAAAATTACAAATCTCCAGAAATCTCAGCAAATATTTTTTCACCCAAACTGCATGATACTTTCAGGTAATGATCAGTACACTAAGGCGACTTGGTTCCCAAAATTTCGTTCTTCTACGTTGAAGCGTTCATTTCCAGTAACAGTTTGAATTTTTAGGTTTCACTCTGTTTTCTCCTATATTGATAGATGTATCTGGAACTCTAAATCCAACACGGTTTGTGCTAGCTTCTTGAAACTTGACACAGTAAAGTAGTTTCACGTTCTATCTCTATGGTTTGTTTCCTCTTGATGTAGCCCTAAGCACTGACTGGAGAGAAACACTTTCATGGAAAGGGGTTGCCAAGCTTCCAAAAATTACGAATCTCCAGAAATCTCAGCAAATATTTTTTCCACCAAACTGGATGATACTTTCAAGTAATGATCAGTACACGAAGGCGACTTGGTTCCCCAAATTTCGTTCTTCTATGTTGAAGCGTTCATTTCCAGTAACAGTTTGAATTTTTAGGTTTCACTCTGTTTTCTCCTATATTGATAGATGTATCTGGAACTCTAAATCCAACACGGTTTGTGCTAGCTTCTTGAAACTTGACAGAGTAAAGTAGTTTCACGTTCTATCTCTATGTTTTGTTTCCTCTTGATGTAGCCCTAAGCAGTGACTGGCGAGAAACACTTTCATGGAAAGGGGTTGCCAAGCTTCCAAAAATTACGAATCTCCAGAAATCTCAGCAAATATTTTTTCACCCTAACTGGATGATACTTTCAGGTAATGATCAGTACACTTAGGCGACTTGGTTCCCCAAATTTCGTTCTTCTATGTTGAAGCGTTCATTTCCAGTAACAGTTTGAATTTTTAGGTATCACTCTGTTTTCTCCTATATTGATACATGTACTTGGAACTCTAAATCCAACACGGTTTGTGCTAGCTTCTTGAAACTTGACACAGTAAAGTAGTTTCACGTTCTATCTCTATGGTTTGTTTCCTCTTGATGTAGCCCTAAGCACTGACTGGCGAGAAACACTTTCATGGAAAGGGGTTGCCCAGCTTCCAAAAATTACGAATCTCCAGAAATCGCAGCCAATATTTTTTCACCCAAACTGGATGATACTGTCAGGTAATGACCAGTACACTTAGGCGACTTGGTTCCCCAAATTTCGTTCTTCTATGTTGAAGCGTTCATTTCCAGTAACACTTTGAATTTTTAGGTATCACTCTGTTTTCTCCTATATTGATACATGTACTTGGAACTCTAAATCCAACACGGTTTGTGCTAGCTTCTTGAAACTTGACACAGTAAAGTAGTTTCACGTTCTATCTCTATGTTTTGTTTCCTCTTGATGTAGCCCTAAGCACTGACTGGCGAGAAACACTTTCATGGAAAGGGGTTGCCAAGCTTCCAAAAATTACGAATCTCCAGAAATCTCAGCAAATATTTTTTCACCCAAACTGGATGATACTTTCAGGTAATGATCAGTACACTAAGGCGACTTGGTTCCCCAAATTTCGTTCTTCTACGTTGAAGCGTTCATTTCCAGTAACAGTTTGAATTTTTAGGTTTCACTCTGTTTTCTCCTATATTGATAGATGTATTTGGAACTCTAAATCCAACACGGTTTGTGCTAGCTTCTTGAAACTTGACACAGTAAAGTAGTTTCACGTTCTATCTCTATGGTTCGTTTCCTCTTCATGTAGCCCTAAGCACTGACTGGAGAGAAACACTTTCATGGAAAGCGGTTGCCAAGCTTCCAAAAATTACGAATCTCCAGAAATCTCAGCAAATATTTTTTCACCCAAACTGGATGATACTTTCAGGTAATGATCAGTACACTAAGGCGACTTGGTTCCCCAAATTTCGTTCTTCTACGTTGAAGCGTTCATTTCCAGTAACAGTTTGAATTTTTAGGTTTCACTCTGTTTTCTCCTATATTGATAGATGTATTTGGAACTCTAAATCCAACACCGTTTGTGCTAGCTTCTTGAAACTTGACACAGTAAAGTAGTTTCACGTTCTATCTCTATGGTTTGTTTCCTCTTGATGTAGCCCTAGGCACTGACTGGAGAGAAACACTTTCATGGAAAGGGGTTGCCAAGCTTCCAAAAATTACGAATCTCCAGAAATCTCAGCAAATATTTTTTCACCCAAACTGGATGATACTTTCAGGTAATGATCAGTACACGAAGGCGACTTGGTTCCCCAAATTTCGTTCTTCTATGTTGAAGCGTTCATTTCCAGTAACAGTTTGAATTTTTAGGTTTCACTCTGTTTTCTCCTATATTGATAGATGTATCTGGAACTCTAAATCCAACACGGTTTGTGCTAGCTTCTTGAAACTTGACACAGTAAAGTAGTTTCACGTTCTATCTCTATGTTTTGTTTCCTCTTGATTTAGCCCTAAGCAGTGACTGGCGAGAAACACTTTCATGGAAAGGGGTTGCCAAGCTTCCAAAAATTAAGAATCTCCAGAAATCTCAGCAAATACTTTTTCACCCAAACTGGATGATACTTTCAGGTAATGATCAGTACACTAAGGCGACTTGGTTCCCCAAATTTCGTTCTTCTATGTTGAAGCGTTCATTTCCAGTAACAGTTTGAATTTTTAGGTATCACTCTGTTTTCTCCTATATTGATACATGTACTTGGAACTCTAAATCCAACACAGTTTGTGCTAGCTTCTTGAAACTTGACACAGTAAAGTAGTTTCACGTTCTATCTCTATGGTTTGTTTCCTCTTGATGTAGCCCTAAGCAGTGACTGGCGAGAAACACTTTCATGGAAAGGGGTTGCCAAGCTTCCAAAAATTACGAATCTCCAGAAATCTCAGCAAATATTTTTTCACCCAAACTGGATGATACTGTCAGGTAATGATCAGTACACTAAGGCGACTTGGTTCCCCAAATTTCGTTCTTCTATGTTGAAGCGTTCATTTCCAGTAACAGTTTGAATTTTTAGGTATCACTCTGTTTTCTCCTATATTGATACATGTACTTGGAACTCTAAATCCAACACGGTTTGTGCTAGCTTCTTGAAACTTGACACAGTAAAGTAGTTTCATGTTCTATCTCTATGTTTTGTTTCCTCTTGATGTAGCCCTAAGCACTGACTGGCGAGAAACACTTTCATGGAAAGGGGTTGCCAAGCTTCCAAAAATTACAAATCTCCAGAAATCTCAGCAAATATTTTTTCACCCAAACTGGATGATACTTTCAGGTAATGATCAGTACACTAAGGCGACTTGGTTCCCAAAATTTCGTTCTTCTACGTTGAAGCGTTCATTTCCAGTAACAGTTTGAATTTTTAGGTTTCACTCTGTTTTCTCCTATATTGATAGATGTATCTGGAACTCTAAATCCAACACGGTTTGTGCTAGCTTCTTGAAACTTGACACAGTAAAGTAGTTTCACGTTCTATCTCTATGGTTTGTTTCCTCTTGATGTAGCCCTAAGCACTGACTGGAGAGAAACACTTTCATGGAAAGGGGTTGCCAAGCTTCCAAAAATTACGAATCTCCAGAAATCTCAGCAAATATTTTTTCCACCAAACTGGATGATACTTTCAAGTAATGATCAGTACACGAAGGCGACTTGGTTCCCCAAATTTCGTTCTTCTATGTTGAAGCGTTCATTTCCAGTAACAGTTTGAATTTTTAGGTTTCACTCTGTTTTCTCCTATATTGATAGATGTATCTGGAACTCTAAATCCAACACGGTTTGTGCTAGCTTCTTGAAACTTGACAGAGTAAAGTAGTTTCACGTTCTATCTCTATGTTTTGTTTCCTCTTGATGTAGCCCTAAGCAGTGACTGGCGAGAAACACTTTCATGGAAAGGGGTTGCCAAGCTTCCAAAAATTACGAATCTCCAGAAATCTCAGCAAATATTTTTTCACCCTAACTGGATGATACTTTCAGGTAATGATCAGTACACTAAGGCGACTTGGTTCCCCAAATTTCGTTCTTCTATGTTGAAGCGTTCATTTCCAGTAACAGTTTGAATTTTTAGGTATCACTCTGTTTTCTCCTATATTGATACATGTACTTGGAACTCTAAATCCAACACGGTTTGTGCTAGCTTCTTGAAACTTGACACAGTAAAGTAGTTTCACGTTCTATCTCTATGTTTTGTTTCCTCTTGATGTAGCCCTAAGCACTGACTGGCGAGAAACACTTTCATGGAAAGGGGTTGCCAAGCTTCCAAAAATTACGAATCTCCAGAAATCGCAGCAAATATTTTTTCACCCAAACTGGATGATACTTTCAGGTAATGATCAGTACACTAAGGCGACTTGGTTCCCCAAATTTCGTTCTTCTATGTTGAAGCGTTCATTTCCAGTAAAACTTTGAATTTTTAGGTATCACTCTGTTTTCTCCTATATTGATAGGTGTATTTGGAACTCTAAATCGAACACGGTTTGTGCTAGCTTCTTGAAACTTGACCCAGTAAAGTAGTTTCACGTTCTATCTCTATGTTTTGTTTCCTCTTGATGTAGCCCTAAGCAGTGACTGGCGAGAAACACTTTCATGGAAAGGGGTTTCCAAGCTTCCAAAAATTACGAATCTCCAGAAATCTCAGCCAATATTTTTTCACCCAAACTGGATGATACTTTCAGGTAATGATCAGTACTCTAAGCCGACTTGGTTTCCCAAATTTCGTTCTTCTATGTTGAAGCGTTCATTTCCAGTAACACATTGAATTTTTAGGTATCACTCTGTTTTCTCCTATATTGATACATGTACTTGGAACTCTAAATCCAACACGGTTTGTGCTAGCTTCTTGAAACTTGACACAGTAAAGTAGTTTCACGTTCTATCTCTATGGTTTGTTTCCTTTTGATGTAGCCCTAAGCACTGACTGGCGAGAAACACTTTCATGGAAAGGGGTTGCCAAGCTTCCAAAAATTACGAATCTCCAGAAATCTCAGCCAATATTTTTTCAACCAAACTGGATGATACTTTCAGGTAATGATCAGTACACTAAGGCGACTTGGTTCCCCAAATTTCGTTCTTCTATGTTGAAGCGTTCATTTCCAGTAACACTTTGAATTTTTAGGTATCACTCTGTTTTCTCCTATATTGATAGATGTATTTGGAACTCTAAATCCAACATGGTTTGTGCTAGCTTCTTGAAACTTCACACAGTAAAGTAGTTTCACGTTCTATCTCTATGTTTTGTTTCCTCTTGATGTAGCCCTAAGCACTGACTGGCGAGAAACACTTTCATGGAAAGGGGTTGCCAAGCTTCCAAAAATTACGAATCTCCAGAAATCTCAGCAAATATTTTTTCACCCAAACTGGATGATACTTTCAGGTAATGATCAGTACACTAAGGCGACTTGGTTCCCCAAATTTCGTTCTTCTACGTTGAAGCGTTCATTTCCAGTAACAGTTTGAATTTTTAGGTTTCACTCTGTTTTCTCCTATATTGATAGATGTATTTGGAACTCTAAATCCAACACGGTTTGTGCTAGCTTCTTGAAACTTGACACAGTAAAGTAGTTTCACGTTCTATCTCTATGGTTTGTTTCCTCTTGATGTAGCCCTAAGCACTGACTGGCGAGAAACACTTTCATGGAAAGGGGTTGCCAAGCTTCCAAAAATTACGAATCTCCAGAAATCTCAGCAAATATTTTTTCACCCAAACTGGATGATACTGTCAGGTAATGATCAGTACACTAAGGCGACTTGGTTCCCCAAATTTCGTTCTTCTATGTTGAAGCGTTCATTTCCAGTAACAGTTTGAATTTTTAGGTATCACTCTGTTTTCTCCTATATTGATACATGTACTTGGAACTCTAAATCCAACACGGTTTGTGCTAGCTTCTTGAAACTTGACACAGTAAAGTAGTTTCACGTTCTATCTCTATGTTTTGTTTCCTCTTGATGTAGCCCTAAGCACTGACTGGCGAGAAACACTTTCATGGAAAGGGGTTGCCAAGCTTCCAAAAATTACAAATCTCCAGAAATCTCAGCAAATATTTTTTCACCCAAACTGGATGATACTTTCAGGTAATGATCAGTACACTAAGGCGACTTGGTTCCCAAAATTTCGTTCTTCTACGTTGAAGCGTTCATTTCCAGTAACAGTTTGAATTTTTAGGTTTCACTCTGTTTTCTCCTATATTGATAGATGTATCTGGAACTCTAAATCCAACACGGTTTGTGCTAGCTTCTTGAAACTTGACACAGTAAAGTAGTTTCACGTTCTATCTCTATGGTTTGTTTCCTCTTGATGTAGCCCTAAGCACTGACTGGAGAGAAACACTTTCATGGAAAGGGGTTGCCAAGCTTCCAAAAATTACGAATCTCCAGAAATCTCAGCAAATATTTTTTCCACCAAACTGGATGATACTTTCAAGTAATGATCAGTACACGAAGGCGACTTGGTTCCCCAAATTTCGTTCTTCTATGTTGAAGCGTTCATTTCCAGTAACAGTTTGAATTTTTAGGTTTCACTCTGTTTTCTCCTATATTGATAGATGTATCTGGAACTCTAAATCCAACACGGTTTGTGCTAGCTTCTTGAAACTTGACAGAGTAAAGTAGTTTCACGTTCTATCTCTATGTTTTGTTTCCTCTTGATGTAGCCCTAAGCAGTGACTGGCGAGAAACACTTTCATGGAAAGGGGTTGCCAAGCTTCCAAAAATTACGAATCTCCAGAAATCTCAGCAAATATTTTTTCACCCTAACTGGATGATACTTTCAGGTAATGATCAGTACACTAAGGCGACTTGGTTCCCCAAATTTCGTTCTTCTATGTTGAAGCGTTCATTTCCAGTAACAGTTTGAATTTTTAGGTATCACTCTGTTTTCTCCTATATTGATACATGTACTTGGAACTCTAAATCCAACACGGTTTGTGCTAGCTTCTTGAAACTTGACACAGTAAAGTAGTTTCACGTTCTATCTCTATGTTTTGTTTCCTCTTGATGTAGCCCTAAGCACTGACTGGCGAGAAACACTTTCATGGAAAAGGGTTGCCAAGCTTCCAAAAATTACGAATCTCCAGAAATCGCAGCAAATATTTTTTCACCCAAACTGGATGATACTTTCAGGTAATGATCAGTACACTAAGGCGACTTGGTTCCCCAAATTTCGTTCTTCTATGTTGAAGCGTTCATTTCCAGTAAAACTTTGAATTTTTAGGTATCACTCTGTTTTCTCCTATATTGATAGATGTATTTGGAACTCTAAATCGAACACGGTTTGTGCTAGCTTCTTGAAACTTGACCCAGTAAAGTAGTTTCACGTTCTATCTCTATGTTTTGTTTCCTCTTGATGTAGCCCTAAGCAGTGACTGGCGAGAAACACTTTCATGGAAAGGGGTTTCCAAGCTTCCAAAAATTACGAATCTCCAGAAATCTCAGCCAATATTTTTTCACCCAAACTGGATGATACTTTCAGGTAATGATCAGTACACTAAGGCGACTTGGTTTCCCAAATTTCGTTCTTCTATGTTGAAGCGTTCATTTCCAGTAACACGTTGAATTTTTAGGTATCACTCTGTTTTCTCCTATATTGATACATGTACTTGGAACTCTAAATCCAACACGGTTTGTGCTAGCTTCTTGAAACTTGACACAGTAAAGTAGTTTCACGTTCTATCTCTATGGTTTGTTTCCTTTTGATGTAGCCCTAAGCACTGACTGGCGAGAAACACTTTCAGGGAAAGGGGTTGCCAAGCTTCCAAAAATTACGAATCTCCAGAAATCTCAGCCAATATTTTTTCAACCAAACTGGATGATACTTTCAGGTAATGATCAGTACACTAAGGCGACTTGGTTCCCCAAATTTCGTTCTTCTATGTTGAAGCGTTCATTTCCAGTAACACTTTGAATTTTTAGGTATCACTCTGTTTTCTCCTATATTGATACATGTACTTGGAACTCTAAATCCAACACGGTTTGTGCTAGCTTCTTGAAACTTGACACAGTAAAGTAGTTTCACGTTCTATCTCTATGGTTTGTTTCCTCTTGATGTAGCCCTAAGCACTGACTGGCGAGAAACACTTTCATGGAAAGGGGTTGCCCAGCTTCCAAAAATTACGAATCTCCAGAAATCGCAGCCAATATTTTTTCACCCAAACTGGATGATACTGTCAGGTAATGACCAGTACACTTAGGCGACTTGGTTAACCATAATTTCGTTCTTCTATGTTGAAGCGTTCATTTCCAGTAACACTTTGAATTTTTAGGTATCACTCTGTTTTCTCCTATATTGATACATGTACTTGGAACTCTAAATCCAACACGGTTTGTGCTAGCTTCTTGAAACTTGACACAGTAAAGTAGTTTCACGTTCTATCTCTATGTTTTGTTTCCTCTTGATGTAGCCCTAAGCAGTGACTGGCGAGAAACACTTTCATGGAAAGGGGTTGCCAAGCTTCCAAAAATTACGAATCTCCAGAAATCTCAGCAAATATTTTTTCACCCAAACTGGATGATACTTTCAGGTAATGATCAGTACACGAAGGCGACTTGGTTCCCCAAATTTCGTTCTTCTATGTTGAAGCGTTCATTTCCAGTAACAGTTTGAATTTTTAGGTTTCACTCTGTTTTCTCCTATATTGATAGATGTATTTGGAACTCTAAATCCAACACGATTTGTGCTAGCTTCTTGAAACTTGACACAGTAAAGTAGTTTCACGTTCTATCTCTATGTTTTGTTTCCTCTTGATTTAGCCCTAAGCAGTGACTGGCGAGAAACACTTTCATGGAAAGGGGTTGCCAAGCTTCCAAAAATTACGAATCTCCAGAAATCTCAGCAAATATTTTTTCACCCAAACTGGATGATACTGTCAGGTAATGATCAGTACACTAAGGCGACTTTGTTCCCCAAATTTCGTTCTTCTATGTTGAAGCGTTCATTTCCAGTAACAGTTTGAATTTTTAGGTATCACTCTGTTTTCTCCTATATTGATACATGTACTTGGAACTCTAAATCCAACACGGTTTGTGCTAGCTTCTTGAAACTTGACACAGTAAAGTAGTTTCACGTTCTATCTCTATGTTTTGTTTCCTCTTGATGTAGCCCTAAGCACTGACTGGCGAGAAACACTTTCATGGAAAGGGGTTGCCAAGCTTCCAAAAATTACAAATCTCCAGAAATCTCAGCAAATATTTTTTCACCCAAACTGGATGATACTTTCAGGTAATGATCAGTACACTAAGGCGACTTGGTTCCCAAAATTTCGTTCTTCTACGTTGAAGCGTTCATTTCCAGTAACAGTTTGAATTTTTAGGTTTCACTCTGTTTTCTCCTATATTGATAGATGTATCTGGAACTCTAAATCCAACACGGTTTGTGCTAGCTTCTTGAAACTTGACACAGTAAAGTAGTTTCACGTTCTATCTCTATGGTTTGTTTCCTCTTGATGTAGCCCTAAGCACTGACTGGAGAGAAACACTTTCATGGAAAGGGGTTTCCAAGCTTCCAAAAATTACGAATCTCCAGAAATCTCAGCCAATATTTTTTCACCCAAACTGGATGATACTTTCAGGTAATGATCAGTACACTAAGGCGACTTGGTTCCCCAAATTTCGTTCTTCAATGTTGAAGCGTTCATTTCCAGTAACAGTTTGAATATTTAGGTATCACTCTGTTTTCTCCTATATTGATACATGTACTTTGAACTCTAAATCCAACACGGTTTGTGCTAGCTTCTTGAAACTTGACACAGTAAAGTAGTTTCACGTTCTATCTCTATGGTTTGTTTCCTCTTGATGTAGCCCTAAGCACTGACTGGAGAGAAACACTTTCATGGAAAGGGGTTGCCAAGCTTCCAAAAATTACGAATCTCCAGAAATCTCAGCAAATATTTTTTCACCCAAACTGGATGAACTTTCAGGTAATGATCAGTACACGAAGGCGACTTGGTTCCCCAAATTTCGTTCTTCTATGTTGAAGCGTTCATTTCCAGTAACAGTTTGAATTTTTAGGTTTCACTCTGTTTTCTCCTATATTGATAGATGTATCTGGAACTCTAAATCCAACACGGTTTGTGCTAGCTTCTTGAAACTTGACACAGTAAAGTAGTTTCACGTTCTATCTCTATGTTTTGTTTCCTCTTGATGTAGCCCTAAGCAGTGACTGGCGAGAAACACTTTCATGGAACGGGGTTTCCAAGCTTCCAAAAATTACGAATCTCCAGAAATCTCAGCAAATATTTTTTCACCCAAACTGGATGATACTTTCAGGTAATGATCAGTACACTAAGGTGACTTGGTTCCCCAAATTTCGTTCTTCTACGTTGAAGCGTTCATTTCCAGTAACAGTTTGAATTTTTAGGTTTCACTCTGTTTTCTCCTATATTGATAGATGTATTTGGAACTCTAAATCCAACACGGTTTGTGCTAGCTTCTTGAAACTTGACACAGTAAAGTAGTTTCACGTTCTATCTCTATGGTTTGTTTCCTCTTGATGTAGCCCTAAGCACTGACTGGAGAGAAACACTTTCATGGAAAGGGGTTGCCAAGCTTCCAAAAATTGCGAATCTCCAGAAATCTCAGCAAATATTTTTTCACCCAAACTGGATGATACTTTCAGGTAATGATCAGTACACGAAGGCGACTTGGTTCCCCAAATTTCGTTCTTCTATGTTGAAGCGTTCATTTCCAGTAACAGTTTGAATTTTTAGGTTTCACTCTGTTTTCTCCTATATTGATAGATGTATCTGGAACTCTAAATCCAACACGGTTTGTGCTAGCTTCTTGAAACTTGACACAGTAAAGTAGTTTCACGTTCTATCTCTATGTTTTGTTTCCTCTTGATGTAGCCCTAAGCAGTGACTGGCGAGAAACACTTTCATGGAAAGGGGTTGCCAAGCTTCCAAAAATTACGAATCTCCAGAAATCTCAGCAAATACTTTTTCACCCAAACTGGATGATACTTTCAGGTAATGATCAGTACACTAAGGCGACTTGGTTCCCCAAATTTCGTTCTTCTATGTTGAAGCGTTCATTTCCAGTAACAGTTTGAATTTTTAGGTATCACTCTGTTTTCTCCTATATTGATACATGTACTTGGAACTCTAAATCCAACACGGTTTGTGCTAGCTTCTTGAAACTTGACACAGTAAAGTAGTTTCACCTTCTATCTCTATGGTTTGTTTCCTCTTGATGTAGCCCTAAGCACTGACTGGCGAGAAACACTTTCATGGAAAGGGGTTGCCCAGCTTCCAAAAATTACGAATCTCCAGAAATCGCAGCCAATATTTTTTCACCCAAACTGGATGATACTGTCAGGTAATGACCAGTACACTTAGGCGACTTGGTTCCCCAAATTTCGTTCTTCTATGTTGAAGCGTTCATTTCCAGTAACACTTTGAATTTTTAGGTATCACTCTGTTTTCTCCTATATTGATACATGTACTTGGAACTCTAAATCCAACACGGTTTGTGCTAGCTTCTTGAAACTTGACACAGTAAAGTAGTTTCACGTTCTATCTCTATGTTTTGTTTCCTCTTGATGTAGCCCTAAGCACTGACTGGCGAGAAACACTTTCATGGAAAGGGGTTGCCAAGCTTCCAAAAATTACGAATCTCCAGAAATCTCAGCAAATATTTTTTCACCCAAACTGGATGATACTTTCAGGTAATGATCAGTACACGAAGGCGACTTGGTTCCCCAAATTTCGTTCTTCTATGTTGAAGCGTTCATTTCCAGTAACAGTTTGAATTTTTAGGTTTCACTCTGTTTTCTCCTATATTGATAGATGTAACTGGAACTCTAAATCCAACAAGGTTTGTGCTAGCTTCTTGAAACTTGACACAGTAAAGTAGTTTCACGTTCTATCTCTATGTTTTGTTTCCTCTTGATTTAGCCCTAAGCAGTGACTGGCGAGAAACACTTTCATGGAAAGGGGTTGCCAAGCTTCCAAAAATTACGAATCTCCAGAAATCTCAGCAAATACTTTTTCACCCAAACTGGATGATACTTTCAGGTAATGATCAGTACACTAAGGCGACTTGGTTCCCCAAATTTCTTTCTTCTATGTTGAAGCGTTCATTTCCAGTAACAGTTTGAATTTTTAGGTATCACTCTGTTTTCTCCTATATTGATACATGTACTTGGAACTCTAAATCCAACACAGTTTGTGCTAGCTTCTTGAAACTTGACACAGTAAAGTAGTTTCACGTTCTATCTCTATGTTTTGTTTCCTCTTGATGTAGCCCTAAGCACTGACTGGCGAGAAACACTTTCATGGAAAGGGGTTGCCAAGCTTCCAAAAATTACGAATCTCCAGAAATCTCAGCAAATATTTTTTCACCCAAACTGGATGATACTGTCAGGTAATGATCAGTACACTAAGGCAACTTGGTTCCCCAAATTTCGTTCTTCTATGTTGAAGCGTTCATTTCCAGTAACAGTTTGAATTTTTAGGTATCACTCTGTTTTCTCCTATATTGATACATGTACTTGGAACTCTAAATCCAACACGGTTTGTGCTAGCTTCTTGAAACTTGACACAGTAAAGTAGTTTCACGTTCTATCTCTATGTTTTGTTTCCTCTTGATGTAGCCCTAAGCACTGACTGGCGAGAAACACTTTCATGGAAAGGGGTTGCCAAGCTTCCAAAAATTACGAATCTCCAGAAATCTCAGCAAATATTTTTTCACCCAAACTGGATGATACTGTCAGGTAATGATCAGTACACTAAGGCGACTTGGTTCCCCAAATTTCGTTCTTCTATGTTGAAGCGTTCATTTCCAGTAACAGTTTGAATTTTTAGGTATCACTCTGTTTTCTCCTATATTGATACATGTACTTGGAACTCTAAATCCAACACGGTTTGTGCTAGCTTCTTGAAACTTGACACAGTAAAGTAGTTTCACGTTCTATCTCTATGTTTTGTTTCCTCTTGATGTAGCCCTAAGCACTGACTGGCGAGAAACACTTTCATGGAAAGGGGTTGCCAAGCTTCCAAAAATTACAAATCTCCAGAAATCTCAGCAAATATTTTTTCACCCAAACTGGATGATACTTTCAGGTAATGATCAGTACACTAAGGCGACTTGGTTCCCAAAATTTCGTTCTTCTACGTTGAAGCGTTCATTTCCAGTAACAGTTTGAATTTTTAGGTTTCACTCTGTTTTCTCCTATATTGATAGATGTATCTGGAACTCTAAATCCAACACGGTTTGTGCTAGCTTCTTGAAACTTGACACAGTAAAGTAGTTTCACGTTCTATCTCTATGGTTTGTTTCCTCTTGATGTAGCCCTAAGCACTGACTGGAGAGAAACACTTTCATGGAAAGGGGTTTCCAAGCTTCCAAAAATTACGAATCTCCAGAAATCTCAGCCAATATTTTTTCACCCAAACTGGATGATACTTTCAGGTAATGATCAGTACACTAAGGCGACTTGGTTCCCCAAATTTCGTTCTTCAATGTTGAAGCGTTCATTTCCAGTAACAGTTTGAATATTTAGGTATCACTCTGTTTTCTCCTATATTGATACATGTACTTGGAACTCTAAATCCAACACGGTTTGTGCTAGCTTCTTGAAACTTGACACAGTAAAGTAGTTTCACGTTCTATCTCTATGGTTTGTTTCCTCTTGATGTAGCCCTAAGCACTGACTGGAGAGAAACACTTTAATGGAAAGGGGTTGCCAAGCTTCCAAAAATTACGAATCTCCAGAAATCTCAGCAAATATTTTTTCACCCAAACTGGATGAACTTTCAGGTAATGATCAGTACACGAAGGCGACTTGGTTCCCCAAATTTCGTTCTTCTATGTTGAAGCGTTCATTTCCAGTAACAGTTTGAATTTTTAGGTTTCACTCTGTTTTCTCCTATATTGATAGATGTATCTGGAACTCTAAATCCAACACGGTTTGTGCTAGCTTCTTGAAACTTGACACAGTAAAGTAGTTTCACGTTCTATCTCTATGTTTTGTTTCCTCTTGATGTAGCCCTAAGCAGTGACTGGCGAGAAACACTTTAATGGAAAGGGGTTGCCAAGCTTCCAAAAATTACGAATCTCCAGAAATCTCAGCCAATATTTTTTCACCCAAACTGGATGATACTTTCAGGTAATGATCAGTACACTAAGGCGACTTGGTTCCCCAAATTTCGTTCTTCAATGTTGAAGCGTTCATTTCCAGTAACAGTTTGAATATTTAGGTATCACTCTGTTTTCTCCTATATTGATACATGTACTTGGAACTCTAAATCCAACACGGTTTGTGCTAGCTTCTTGAAACTTGACACAGTAAAGTAGTTTCACGTTCTATCTCTATGGTTTGTTTCCTCTTGATGTAGCCCTAAGCACTGACTGGAGAGAAACACTTTAATGGAAAGGGGTTGCCAAGCTTCCAAAAATTACGAATCTCCAGAAATCTCAGCAAATATTTTTTCACCCAAACTGGATGAACTTTCAGGTAATGATCAGTACACGAAGGCGACTTGGTTCCCCAAATTTCGTTCTTCTATGTTGAAGCGTTCATTTCCAGTAACAGTTTGAATTTTTAGGTTTCACTCTGTTTTCTCCTATATTGATAGATGTATCTGGAACTCTAAATCCAACACGGTTTGTGCTAGCTTCTTGAAACTTGACACAGTAAAGTAGTTTCACGTTCTATCTCTATGTTTTGTTTCCTCTTGATGTAGCCCTAAGCAGTGACTGGCGAGAAACACTTTAATGGAAAGGGGTTGCCAAGCTTCCAAAAATTACGAATCTCCAGAAATCTCAGCAAATACTTTTTCACCCAAACTGGATGATACTTTCAGGTAATGATCAGTACACTAAGGCGACTTGGTTCCCCAAATTTCGTTCTTCTATGTTGAAGCGTTCATTTCCAGTAACAGTTTGAATTTTTAGGTATCACTCTGTTTTCTCCTATATTGATACATGTACTTGGAACTCTAAATCCAACACGGTTTGTGCTAGCTTCTTGAAACTTGACACAGTAAAGTAGTTTCACGTTCTATCTCTATGTTTTGTTTCCTCTTGATGTAGCCCTAAGCAGTGACTGGCGAGAAACACTTTCATGGAACGGGGTTTCCAAGCTTCCAAAAATTACGAATCTCCAGAAATCTCAGCAAATATTTTTTCACCCAAACTGGATGATACTTTCAGGTAATGATCAGTACACTAAGGCGACTTGGTTCCCCAAATTTCGTTCTTCTACGTTGAAGCGTTCATTTCCAGTAACAGTTTGAATTTTTAGGTTTCACTCTGTTTTCTCCTATATTGATAGATGTATTTGGAACTCTAAATCCAACACGGTTTGTGCTAGCTTCTTGAAACTTGACACAGTAAAGTAGTTTCACGTTCTATCTCTATGGTTTGTTTCCTCTTGATGTAGCCCTAAGCACTGACTGGAGAGAAACACTTTCATGGAAAGGGGTTGCCAAGCTTCCAAAAATTGCGAATCTCCAGAAATCTCAGCAAATATTTTTTCACCCAAACTGGATGATACTTTCAGGTAATGATCAGTACACGAAGGCGACTTGGTTCCCCAAATTTCGTTCTTCTATGTTGAAGCGTTCATTTCCAGTAACAGTTTGAATTTTTAGGTTTCACTCTGTTTTCTCCTATATTGATAGATGTATCTGGAACTCTAAATCCAACACGGTTTGTGCTAGCTTCTTGAAACTTGACACAGTAAAGTAGTTTCACGTTCTATCTCTATGTTTTGTTTCCTCTTGATGTAGCCCTAAGCAGTGACTGGCGAGAAACACTTTCATGGAAAGGGGTTGCCAAGCTTCCAAAAATTACGAATCTCCAGAAATCTCAGCAAATACTTTTTCACCCAAACTGGATGATACTTTCAGGTAATGATCAGTACACTAAGGCGACTTGGTTTCCCAAATTTCGTTCTTCTATGTTGAAGCGTTCATTTCCAGTAACACGTTGAATTTTTAGGTTTCACTCTGTTTTCTCCTATATTGATAGATGTATTTGGAACTCTAAATCCAACACGGTTTGTGCTAGCTTCTTGAAACTTGACACAGTAAAGTAGTTTCACGTTCTAT
Organism: Spermophilus citellus; assembly: GCF_964194105.1. Classification (NCBI taxonomy): domain Eukaryota; kingdom Metazoa; phylum Chordata; class Mammalia; order Rodentia; family Sciuridae; genus Spermophilus; species Spermophilus citellus. Next base: position 50,027,053 of record NC_138187.1, on the reverse strand, counting down.
CTCTATGGTTTGTTTCCTCTTGATGTAGCCCTAAGCACTGACTGGAGAGAAACACTTTCATGGAAAGGGGTTGCCAAGCTTCCAAAAATTACGAATCTCCAGAAATCTCAGCAAAAATTTTTTCCACCAAACTGGATGATACTTTCAAGTAATGATCAGTACACGAAGGCGACTTGGTTCCCCAAATTTCGTTCTTCTATGTTGAAGCGTTCATTTCCAGTAACAGTTTGAATTTTTAGGTTTCACTCTGTTTTCTCCTATATTGATAGATGTATCTGGAACTCTAAATCCAACACGGTTTGTGCTAGCTTCTTGAAACTTGACACAGTAAAGTAGTTTCACGTTCTATCTCTATGTTTTGTTTCCTCTTGATGTAGCCCTAAGCAGTGACTGGCGAGAAACACTTTCATGGAAAGGGGTTGCCAAGCTTCCAAAAATTACGAATCTCCAGAAATCTCAGCAAATATTTTTTCACCCTAACTGGATGATACTTTCAGGTAATGATCAGTACACTAAGGCGACTTGGTTCCCCAAATTTCGTTCTTCTATGTTGAAGCGTTCATTTCCAGTAACAGTTTGAATATTTAGGTATCACTCTGTTTTCTCCTTTATTGATACATGTACTTGGAACTCTAAATCCAACACGGTTTGTGCTAGCTTCTTGAAACTTGACACAGTAAAGTAGTTTCACGTTCTATCTCTATGTTTTGTTTCCTCTTGATGTAGCCCTAAGCACTGACTGGCGAGAAACACTTTCATGGAAAGGGGTTGCCAAGCTTCCAAAAATTACGAATCTCCAGAAATCGCAGCAAATATTTTTTCACCCAAACTGGATGATACTTTCAGGTAATGATCAGTACACTAAGGCGACTTGGTTCCCCAAATTTCGTTCTTCTATGTTGAAGCGTTCATTTCCAGTAAAACTTTGAATTTTTAGGTATCACTCTGTTTTCTCCTATATTGATAGATGTATTTGGAACTCTAAATCGAACACGGTTTGTGCTAGCTTCTTGAAACTTGACCCAGTAAAGTAGTTTCACGTTCTATCTCTATGTTTTGTTTCCTCTTGATGTAGCCCTAAGCAGTGACTGGCGAGAAACACTTTCATGGAAAGGGGTTTCCAAGCTTCCAAAAATTACGAATCTCCAGAAATCTCAGCCAATATTTTTTCACCCAAACTGGATGATACTTTCAGGTAATGATCAGTACACTAAGGCGACTTGGTTTCCCAAATTTCGTTCTTCTATGTTGAAGCGTTCATTTCCAGTAACACGTTGAATTTTTAGGTATCACTCTGTTTTCTCCTATATTGATACATGTACTTGGAACTCTAAATCCAACACGGTTTGTGCTAGCTTCTTGAAACGTGACACAGTAAAGTAGTTTCACGTTCTATCTCTATGGTTTGTTTCCTTTTGATGTAGCCCTAAGCACTGACTGGCGAGAAACACTTTCAGGGAAAGGGGTTGCCAAGCTTCCAAAAATTACGAATCTCCAGAAATCTCAGCCAATATTTTTTCACCCAAACTGGATGATACTTTCAGGTAATGATCAGTACACTAAGGCGACTTGGTTCCCCAAATTTCGTTCTTCTACGTTGAAGCGTTCATTTCCAGTAACACTTTGAATTTTTAGGTATCACTCTGTTTTCTCCTATATTGATAGATGTATTTGGAACTCTAAATCCAACATGGTTTGTGCTAGCTTCTTGAAACTTGACACAGTAAAGTAGTTTCACGTTCTATCTCTATGTTTTGTTTCCTCTTGATGTAGCCCTAAGCAGTGACTGGCGAGAAACACTTTCATGAAAAGGGGTTTCCAAGCTTCCAAAAATTACGAATCTCCAGAAATCTCAGCAAATATTTTTTCACCCAAACTGGATGATACTTTCAGGTAATGATCAGTACACTAAGGCGACTTGGTTCCCCAAATTTCGTTCTTCAATGTTGAAGCGTTCATTTCCAGTAACAGTTTGAATATTTAGGTATCACTCTGTTTTCTCCTATATTGATACATGTACTTGGAACTCTAAATCCAACACGGTTTGTGCTAGCTTCTTGAAACTTGACACAGTAAAGTAGTTGCACGTTCTATCTCTATGGTTTGTTTCCTCTTGATGTAGCCCTAAGCACTGACTGGAGAGAAACACTTTCATGGAAAGGGGTTGCCAAGCTTCCAAAAATTACGAATCTCCAGAAATCTCAGCAAATATTTTTTCACCCAAACTGGATGATACTTTCAGGTAATGATCAGTACACGAAGGCGACTTGGTTCCCCAAATTTCGTTCTTCTATGTTGAAGCGTTCATTTCCAGTAACAGTTTGAATTTTTAGGTTTCACTCTGTTTTCTCCTATATTGATAGATGTATCTGGAACTCTAAATCCAACACGGTTTGTGCTAGCTTCTTGAAACTTGACACAGTAAAGTAGTTTCACGTTCTATCTCTATGTTTTGTTTCCTCTTGATGTAGCCCTAAGCAGTGACTGGCGAGAAACACTTTAATGGAAAGGGGTTGCCAAGCTTCCAAAAATTACGAATCTCCAGAAATCTCAGCAAATACTTTTTCACCCAAACTGGATGATACTTTCAGGTAATGATCAGTACACTAAGGCGACTTGGTTCCCCAAATTTCGTTCTTCTATGTTGAAGCGTTCATTTCCAGTAACAGTTTGAATTTTTAGGTATCACTCTGTTTTCTCCTATATTGATACATGTACTTGGAACTCTAAATCCAACACGGTTTGTGCTAGCTTCTTGAAACTTGACACAGTAAAGTAGTTTCACGTTCTATCTCTATGTTTTCTTTCCTCTTGATGTAGCCCTAAGCACTGACTGGCGAGAAACACTTTCATGGAAAGGGGTTGCCAAGCTTCCAAAAATTACGAATCTCCAGAAATCTCAGCAAATATTTTTTCACCCAAACTGGATGATACTTTCAGGTAATGATCAGTACACTAAGGCGACTTGGTTCCCCAAATTTCGTTCTTCTACGTTGAAGCGTTCATTTCCAGTAACAGTTTGAATTTTTAGGTTTCACTCTGTTTTCTCCTATATTGATAGATGTATTTGGAACTCTAAATCCAACACGGTTTGTGCTAGCTTCTTGAAACTTGACACAGTAAAGTAGTTTCACGTACTATCTCTATGGTTTGTTTCCTCTTGATGTAGCCCTAAGCACTGACTGGAGAGAAACACTTTCATGGAAAGGGGTTGCCAAGCTTCCAAAAATTGCGAATCTCCAGAAATCTCAGCAAATATTTTTTCACCCAAACTGGATGATACTTTCAGGTAATGATCAATACACGAAGGCGACTTGGTTCCCCAAATTTCGTTCTTCTACGTTGAAGCGTTCATTTCCAGTAACAGTTTGAATTTTTAGGTTTCACTCTGTTTTCTCCTATATTGATAGATGTATCTGGAACTCTAAATCCAACACGGTTTGTGCTAGCTTCTTGAAACTTGACACAGTAAAGTAGTTTCACGTTCTATCTCTATGTTTTGATTCCTCTTGATGTAGCCCTAAGCAGTGACTGGCGAGAAACACTTTCATGGAAAGGGGTTGCCAAGCTTCCAAAAATTACGAATCTCCAGAAATCTCAGCAAATACTTTTTCACCCAAACTGGATGATACTTTCAGGTAATGATCAGTACACTAAGGCGACTTGGTTCCCCAAATTTCGTTCTTCTATGTTGAAGCGTTCATTTCCAGTAACAGTTTGAATTTTTAGGTATCACTCTGTTTTCTCCTATATTGATACATGTACTTGGAACTCTAAATCCAACACGGTTTGTGCTAGCTTCTTGAAACTTGACACAGTAAAGTAGTTTCACGTTCTATCTCTATGGTTTGTTTCCTCTTGATGTAGCCCTAAGCACTGACTGGCGAGAAACACTTTCATGGAAAGGGGTTGCCCAGCTTCCAAAAATTACGAATCTCCAGAAATCGCAGCCAATATTTTTTCACCCAAACTGGATGATACTGTCAGGTAATGACCAGTACACTTAGGCGACTTGGTTCCCCAAATTTCGTTCTTCTATGTTGAAGCGTTCATTTCCAGTAACAGTTTGAATTTTTAGGTATCACTCTGTTTTCTCCTATATTGATAGATGTATCTGGAACTCTAAATCCAACACGGTTTGTGCTAGCTTCTTGAAACTTGACACAGTAAAGTAGTTTCACGTTCTATCTCTATGTTTTGTTTCCTCTTGATGTAGCCCTAAGCACTGACTGGCGAGAAACACTTTCATGGAAAGGGGTTGCCAAGCTTCCAAAAATTACGAATCTCCAGAAATCTCAGCAAATATTTTTTCACCCAAACTGGATGATACTTTCAGGTAATGATCAGTACACTAAGGCGACTTGGTTCCCCAAATTTCGTTCTTCTATGTTGAAGCGTTCATTTCCAGTAACAGTTTGAATTTTTAGGTATCACTCTGTTTTCTCCTATATTGATACATGTACTTGGAACTCTAAATCCAACACGGTTTGTGCTAGCTTCTTGAAACTTGACACAGTAAAGTAGTTTCACGTTCTATCTCTATGGTTTGTTTCCTCTTGATGTAGCCCTAAGCACTGACTGGCGAGAAACACTTTCATGGAAAGGGGTTGCCCAGCTTCCAAAAATTACGAATCTCCAGAAATCGCAGCCAATATTTTTTCACCCAAACTGGATGATACTGTCAGGTAATGACCAGTACACTTAGGCGACTTGGTTCCCCAAATTTCGTTCTTCTATGTTGAAGCGTTCATTTCCAGTAACACTTTGAATTTTTAGGTATCACTCTGTTTTCTCCTATATTGATACATGTACTTGGAACTCTAAATCCAACACGGTTTGTGCTAGCTTCTTGAAACTTGACACAGTAAAGTAGTTTCACGTTCTATCTCTATGTTTTGTTTCCTCTTGATGTAGTCCTAAGCACTGACTGGCGAGAAACACTTTCATGGAAAGGGGTTGCCAAGCTTCCAAAAATTACGAATCTCCAGAAATCTCAGCAAATATTTTTTCACCCAAACTGGATGATACTTTCAGGTAATGATCAGTACACTAAGGCGACTTGGTTCCCCAAATTTCGTTCTTCTACGTTGAAGCGTTCATTTCCAGTAACAGTTTGAATTTTTAGGTTTCACTCTGTTTTCTCCTATATTGATAGATGTATTTGGAACTCTAAATCCAACACGGTTTGTGCTAGCTTCTTGAAACTTGACACAGTAAATTAGTTTCACGTTCTATCTCTATGGTTTGTTTCCTCTTGATGTAGCCCTAAGCACTGACTGGAGAGAAACACTTTCATGGAAAGGGGTTGCCAAGCTTCCAAAAATTACGAATCTCCAGAAATCTCAGCAAATATTTTTTCACCCAAACTGGATGATACTTTCAGGTAATGATCAGTACACTAAGGCGACTTGGTTCCCCAAATTTCGTTCTTCTACGTTGAAGCGTTCATTTCCAGTAACAGTTTGAATTTTTAGGTTTCACTCTGTTTTCTCCTATATTGATAGATGTATTTGGAACTCTAAATCCAACACCGTTTGTGCTAGCTTCTTGAAACTTGACACAGTAAAGTAGTTTCACGTTCTATCTCTATGGTTTGTTTCCTCTTGATGTAGCCCTAAGCACTGACTGGAGACAAACACTTTCATGGAAAGGGGTTGCCAAGCTTCCAAAAATTACGAATCTCCAGAAATCTCAGCAAATATTTTTTCACCCAAACTGGATGATACTTTCAGGTAATGATCAGTACACGAAGGCGACTTGGTTCCCCAAATTTCGTTCTTCTATGTTGAAGCGTTCATTTCCAGTAACAGTTTGAATTTTTAGGTTTCACTCTGTTTTCTCCTATATTGATAGATGTATCTGGAACTCTAAATCCAACACGGTTTGTGCTAGCTTCTTGAAACTTGACACAGTAAAGTAGTTTCACGTTCTATCTCTATGTTTTGTTTCCTCTTGATTTAGCCCTAAGCACTGACTGGAGAGAAACACTTTCATGGAAAGGGGTTGCCAAGCTTCCAAAAATTACGAATCTCCAGAAATCTCAGCAAATACTTTTTCACCCAAACTGGATGATACTTTCAGGTAATGATCAGTACACTAAGGCGACTTGGTTCCCCAAATTTCGTTCTTCTATGTTGAAGCGTTCATTTCCAGTAACAGTTTGAATTTTTAGGTATCACTCTGTTTTCTCCTATATTGATACATGTACTTGGAACTCTAAATCCAACACGGTTTGTGCTAGCTTCTTGAAACTTGACACAGTAAAGTAGTTTCACGTTCTATCTCTATGGTTTGTTTCCTCTTGATGTAGCCCTAAGCACTGACTGGCGAGAAACACTTTCATGGAAAGGGGTTGCCAAGCTTCCAAAAATTACGAATCTCCAGAAATCTCAGCAAATATTTTTTCACCCAAACTGGATGATACTGTCAGGTAATGATCAGTACACTAAGGCGACTTGGTTCCCCAAATTTCGTTCTTCTATGTTGAAGCGTTCATTTCCAGTAACAGTTTGAATTTTTAGGTATCACTCTGTTTTCTCCTATATTGATACATGTACTTGGAACTCTAAATCCAACACGGTTTGTGCTAGCTTCTTGAAACTTGACACAGTAAAGTAGTTTCACGTTCTATCTCTATGTTTTGTTTCCTCTTGATGTAGCCCTAAGCACTGACTGGCGAGAAACACTTTCATGGAAAGGGGTTGCCAAGCTTCCAAAAACTACAAATCTCCAGAAATCTCAGCAAATATTTTTTCACCCAAACTGCATGATACTTTCAGGTAATGATCAGTACACTAAGGCGACTTGGTTCCCAAAATTTCGTTCTTCTACGTTGAAGCGTTCATTTCCAGTAACAGTTTGAATTTTTAGGTTTCACTCTGTTTTCTCCTATATTGATAGATGTATCTGGAACTCTAAATCCAACACGGTTTGTGCTAGCTTCTTGAAACTTGACACAGTAAAGTAGTTTCACGTTCTATCTCTATGGTTTGTTTCCTCTTGATGTAGCCCTAAGCACTGACTGGAGAGAAACACTTTCATGGAAAGGGGTTGCCAAGCTTCCAAAAATTACGAATCTCCAGAAATCTCAGCAAATATTTTTTCCACCAAACTGGATGATACTTTCAAGTAATGATCAGTACACGAAGGCGACTTGGTTCCCCAAATTTCGTTCTTCTATGTTGAAGCGTTCATTTCCAGTAAAAGTTTGAATTTTTAGGTTTCACTCTGTTTTCTCCTATATTGATAGATGTATCTGGAACTCTAAATCCAACACGGTTTGTGCTAGCTTCTTGAAACTTGACAGAGTAAAGTAGTTTCACGTTCTATCTCTATGTTTTGTTTCCTCTTGATGTAGCCCTAAGCAGTGACTGGCGAGAAACACTTTCATGGAAAGGGGTTGCCAAGCTTCCAAAAATTACGAATCTCCAGAAATCTCAGCAAATATTTTTTCACCCTAACTGGATGATACTTTCAGGTAATGATCAGTACACTTAGGCGACTTGGTTCCCCAAATTTCGTTCTTCTATGTTGAAGCGTTCATTTCCAGTAACAGTTTGAATTTTTAGGTATCACTCTGTTTTCTCCTATATTGATACATGTACTTGGAACTCTAAATCCAACACGGTTTGTGCTAGCTTCTTGAAACTTGACACAGTAAAGTAGTTTCACGTTCTATCTCTATGTTTTGTTTCCTCTTGATGTAGCCCTAAGCACTGACTGGCGAGAAACACTTTCATGGAAAGGGGTTGCCCAGCTTCCAAAAATTACGAATCTCCAGAAATCTCAGCAAATACTTTTTCACCCAAACTGGATGATACTGTCAGGTAATGACCAGTACACTTAGGCGACTTGGTTCCCCAAATTTCGTTCTTCTATGTTGAAGCGTTCATTTCCAGTAACACTTTGAATTTTTAGGTATCACTCTGTTTTCTCCTATATTGATACATGTACTTGGAACTCTAAATCCAACACGGTTTGTGCTAGCTTCTTGAAACTTGACACAGTAAAGTAGTTTCACGTTCTATCTCTATGTTTTGTTTCCTCTTGATGTAGCCCTAAGCACTGACTGGCGAGAAACACTTTCATGGAAAGGGGTTGCCAAGCTTCCAAAAATTACGAATCTCCAGAAATCTCAGCAAATATTTTTTCACCCAAACTGGATGATACTTTCAGGTAATGATCAGTACACTAAGGCGACTTGGTTCCCCAAATTTCGTTCTTCTACGTTGAAGCGTTCATTTCCAGTAACAGTTTGAATTTTTAGGTTTCACTCTGTTTTCTCCTATATTGATAGATGTATTTGGAACTCTAAATCCAACACGGTTTGTGCTAGCTTCTTGAAACTTGACACAGTAAAGTAGTTTCACGTTCTATCTCTATGGTTTGTTTCCTCTTGATGTAGCCCTAAGCACTGACTGGAGAGAAACACTTTCATGGAAAGGGGTTGCCAAGCTTCCAAAAATTACGAATCTCCAGAAATCTCAGCAAATATTTTTTCACCCAAACTGGATGATACTTTCAGGTAATGATCAGTACACTAAGGCGACTTGGTTCCCCAAATTTCGTTCTTCTACGTTGAAGCGTTCATTTCCAGTAACAGTTTGAATTTTTAGGTTTCACTCTGTTTTCTCCTATATTGACAGATGTATTTGGAACTCTAAATCCAACACCGTTTGTGCTAGCTTCTTGAAACTTGACACAGTAAAGTAGTTTCACGTTCTATCTCTATGGTTTGTTTCCTCTTGATGTAGCCCTAAGCACTGACTGGAGAGAAACACTTTCATGGAAAGGGGTTGCCAAGCTTCCAAAAATTACGAATCTCCAGAAATCTCAGCAAATATTTTTTCACCCAAACTGGATGATACTTTCAGGTAATGATCAGTACACGAAGGCGACTTGGTTCCCCAAATTTCGTTCTTCTATGTTGAAGCGTTCATTTCCAGTAACAGTTTGAATTTTTAGGTTTCACTCTGTTTTCTCCTATATTGATAGATGTATCTGGAACTCTAAATCCAACACGGTTTGTGCTAGCTTCTTGAAACTTGACACAGTAAAGTAGTTTCACGTTCTATCTCTATGTTTTGTTTCCTCTTGATTTAGCCCTAAGCAGTGACTGGCGAGAAACACTTTCATGGAAAGGGGTTGCCAAGCTTCCAAAAATTACGAATCTCCAGAAATCTCAGCAAATACTTTTTCACCCAAACTGGATGATACTTTCAGGTAATGATCAGTACACTAAGGCGACTTGGTTCCCCAAATTTCGTTCTTCTATGTTGAAGCGTTCATTTCCAGTAACAGTTTGAATTTTTAGGTATCACTCTGTTTTCTCCTATATTGATACATGTACTTGGAACTCTAAATCCAACACGGTTTGTGCTAGCTTCTTGAAACTTGACACAGTAAAGTAGTTTCACGTTCTATCTCTATGGTTTGTTTCCTCTTGATGTAGCCCTAAGCACTGACTGGCGAGAAACACTTTCATGGAAAGGGGTTGCCAAGCTTCCAAAAATTACGAATCTCCAGAAATCTCAGCAAATATTTTTTCACCCAAACTGGATGATACTGTCAGGTAATGATCAGTACACTAAGGCGACTTGGTTCCCCAAATTTCGTTCTTCTATGTTGAAGCGTTCATTTCCAGTAACAGTTTGAATTTTTAGGTATCACTCTGTTTTCTCCTATATTGATACATGTACTTGGAACTCTAAATCCAACACGGTTTGTGCTAGCTTCTTGAAACTTGACACAGTAAAGTAGTTTCACGTTCTATCTCTATGTTTTGTTTCCTCTTGATGTAGCCCTAAGCACTGAATGGCGAGAAACACTTTCATGGAAAGGGGTTGCCAAGCTTCCAAAAATTACAAATCTCCAGAAATCTCAGCAAATATTTTTTCACCCAAACTGCATGATACTTTCAGGTAATGATCAGTACACTAAGGCGACTTGGTTCCCAAAATTTCGTTCTTCTACGTTGAAGCGTTCATTTCCAGTAACAGTTTGAATTTTTAGGTTTCACTCTGTTTTCTCCTATATTGATAGATGTATCTGGAACTCTAAATCCAACACGGTTTGTGCTAGCTTCTTGAAACTTGACACAGTAAAGTAGTTTCACGTTCTATCTCTATGGTTTGTTTCCTCTTGATGTAGCCCTAAGCACTGACTGGAGAGAAACACTTTCATGGAAAGGGGTTGCCAAGCTTCCAAAAATTACGAATCTCCAGAAATCTCAGCAAATATTTTTTCCACCAAACTGGATGATACTTTCAAGTAATGATCAGTACACGAAGGCGACTTGGTTCCCCAAATTTCGTTCTTCTATGTTGAAGCGTTCATTTCCAGTAACAGTTTGAATTTTTAGGTTTCACTCTGTTTTCTCCTATATTGATACATGTACTTGGAACTCTAAATCCAACACGGTTTGTGCTAGCTTCTTGAAACTTGACACAGTAAAGTAGTTTCACGTTCTATCTCTATGGTTTGTTTCCTCTTGATGTAGCCCTAAGCACTGACTGGCGAGAAACACTTTCATGGAAAGGGGTTGCCCAGCTTCCAAAAATTACGAATCTCCAGAAATCGCAGCCAATATTTTTTCACCCAAACTGGATGATACTGTCAGGTAATGACCAGTACACTTAGGCGACTTGGTTCCCCAAATTTCGTTCTTCTATGTTGAAGCGTTCATTTCCAGTAACACTTTGAATTTTTAGGTTTCACTCTGTTTTCTCCTATATTGATAGATGTATTTGGAACTCTAAATCCAACACGGTTTGTGCTAGCTTCTTGAAACTTGACACAGTAAAGTAGTTTCACGTTCTATCTCTATGGTTTGTTTCCTCTTGATGTAGCCCTAAGCACTGACTGGAGAGAAACACTTTCATGGAAAGGGGTTGCCAAGCTTCCAAAAATTACGAATCTCCAGAAATCTCAGCAAATATTTTTTCACCCAAACTGGATGATACTTTCAGGTAATGATCAGTACACTAAGGCGACTTGGTTCCCCAAATTTCGTTCTTCTACATTGAAGCGTTCATTTCCAGTAACAGTTTGAATTTTTAGGTTTCACTCTGTTTTCTCCTATATTGATAGATGTATTTGGAACTCTAAATCCAACACCGTTTGTGCTAGCTTCTTGAAACTTGACACAGTAAAGTAGTTTCACGTTCTATCTCTATGGTTTGTTTCCTCTTGATGTAGCCCTAAGCACTGACTGGAGAGAAACACTTTCATGGAAAGGGGTTGCCAAGCTTCCAAAAATTACGAATCTCCAGAAATCTCAGCAAATATTTTTTCACCCAAACTGGATGATACTTTCAGGTAATGATCAGTACACGAAGGCGACTTGGTTCCCCAAATTTCGTTCTTCTATGTTGAAGCGTTCATTTCCAGTAACAGTTTGAATTTTTAGGTTTCACTCTGTTTTCTCCTATATTGATAGATGTATCTGGAACTCTAAATCCAACACGGTTTGTGCTAGCTTCTTGAAACTTGACACAGTAAAGTAGTTTCACGTTCTATCTCTATGTTTTGTTTCCTCTTGATATAGCCCTAAGCAGTGACTGGCGAGAAACACTTTCATGGAAAGGGGTTGCCAAGCTTCCAAAAATTACGAATCTCCAGAAATCTCAGCAAATACTTTTTCACCCAAACTGGATGATACTTTCAGGTAATGATCAGTACACTAAGGCGACTTGGTTCCCCAAATTTCGTTCTTCTATGTTGAAGCGTTCATTTCCAGTAACAGTTTGAATTTTTAGGTATCACTCTGTTTTCTCCTATATTGATACATGTACTTGGAACTCTAAATCCAACACGGTTTGTGCTAGCTTCTTGAAACTTGACACAGTAAAGTAGTTTCACGTTCTATCTCTATGGTTTGTTTCCTCTTGATGTAGCCCTAAGCACTGACTGGCGAGAAACACTTTCATGGAAAGGGGTTGCCAAGCTTCCAAAAATTACGAATCTCCAGAAATCTCAGCAAATATTTTTTCACCCAAACTGGATGATACTGTCAGGTAATGATCAGTACACTAAGGCGACTTGGTTCCCCAAATTTCGTTCTTCTATGTTGAAGCGTTCATTTCCAGTAACAGTTTGAATTTTTAGGTATCACTCTGTTTTCTCCTATATTGATACATGTACTTGGAACTCTAAATCCAACACGGTTTGTGCTAGCTTCTTGAAACTTGACACAGTAAAGTAGTTTCACGTTCTATCTCTATGTTTTGTTTCCTCTTGATGTAGCCCTAAGCACTGACTGGCGAGAAACACTTTCATGGAAAGGGGTTGCCAAGCTTCCAAAAATTACAAATCTCCAGAAATCTCAGCAAATATTTTTTCACCCAAACTGCATGATACTTTCAGGTAATGATCAGTACACTAAGGCGACTTGGTTCCCAAAATTTCGTTCTTCTACGTTGAAGCGTTCATTTCCAGTAACAGTTTGAATTTTTAGGTTTCACTCTGTTTTCTCCTATATTGATAGATGTATCTGGAACTCTAAATCCAACACGGTTTGTGCTAGCTTCTTGAAACTTGACACAGTAAAGTAGTTTCATGTTCTATCTCTATGGTTTGTTTCCTCTTGATGTAGCCCTAAGCACTGACTGGAGAGAAACACTTTCATGGAAAGGGGTTGCCAAGCTTCCAAAAATTACGAATCTCCAGAAATCTCAGCAAATATTTTTTCCACCAAACTGGATGATACTTTCAAGTAATGATCAGTACACGAAGGCGACTTGGTTCCCCAAATTTCGTTCTTCTATGTTGAAGCGTTCATTTCCAGTAACAGTTTGAATTTTTAGGTTTCACTCTGTTTTCTCCTATATTGATAGATGTATCTGGAACTCTAAATCCAACACGGTTTGTGCTAGCTTCTTGAAACTTGACACAGTAAAGTAGTTTCACGTTCTATCTCTATGTTTTGTTTCCTCTTGATGTAGCCCTAAGCAGTGACTGGCGAGAAACACTTTCATGGAAAGGGGTTGCCAAGCTTCCAAAAATTACGAATCTCCAGAAATCTCAGCAAATATTTTTTCACCCAAACTGGATGATACTTTCAGGTAATGATCAGTACACTAAGGCGACTTGGTTCCCCAAATTTTGTTCTTCTACGTTGAAGCGTTCATTTCCAGTAACAGTTTGAATTTTTAGGTTTCACTCTGTTTTCTCCTATATTGACAGATGTATTTGGAACTCTAAATCCAACACCGTTTGTGCTAGCTTCTTGAAACTTGACACAGTAAAGTAGTTTCACGTTCTATCTCTATGGTTTGTTTCCTCTTGATGTAGCCCTAAGCACTGACTGGAGAGAAACACTTTCATGGAAAGGGGTTGCCAAGCTTCCAAAAATTACGAATCTCCAGAAATCTCAGCAAATATTTTTTCACCCAAACTGGATGATACTTTCAGGTAATGATCAGTACACGAAGGCGACTTGGTTCCCCAAATTTCGTTCTTCTATGTTGAAGCGTTCATTTCCAGTAACAGTTTGAATTTTTAGGTTTCACTCTGTTTTCTCCTATATTGATAGATGTATCTGGAACTCTAAATCCAACACGGTTTGTGCTAGCTTCTTGAAACTTGACACAGTAAAGTAGTTTCACGTTCTATCTCTATGTTTTGTTTCCTCTTGATTTAGCCCTAAGCAGTGACTGGCGAGAAACACTTTCATGGAAAGGGGTTGCCAAGCTTCCAAAAATTACGAATCTCCAGAAATCTCAGCAAATACTTTTTCACCCAAACTGGATGATACTTTCAGGTAATGATCAGTACACTAAGGCGACTTGGTTCCCCAAATTTCGTTCTTCTATGTTGAAGCGTTCATTTCCAGTAACAGTTTGAATTTTTAGGTATCACTCTGTTTTCTCCTATATTGATACATGTACTTGGAACTCTAAATCCAACACGGTTTGTGCTAGCTTCTTGAAACTTGACACAGTAAAGTAGTTTCACGTTCTATCTCTATGGTTTGTTTCCTCTTGATGTAGCCCTAAGCACTGACTGGCGAGAAACACTTTCATGGAAAGGGGTTGCCAAGCTTCCAAAAATTACGAATCTCCAGAAATCTCAGCAAATATTTTTTCACCCAAACTGGATGATACTGTCAGGTAATGATCAGTACACTAAGGCGACTTGGTTCCCCAAATTTCGTTCTTCTATGTTGAAGCGTTCATTTCCAGTAACAGTTTGAATTTTTAGGTATCACTCTGTTTTCTCCTATATTGATACATGTACTTGGAACTCTAAATCCAACACGGTTTGTGCTAGCTTCTTGAAACTTGACACAGTAAAGTAGTTTCACGTTCTATCTCTATGTTTTGTTTCCTCTTGATGTAGCCCTAAGCACTGACTGGCGAGAAACACTTTCATGGAAAGGGGTTGCCAAGCTTCCAAAAATTACAAATCTCCAGAAATCTCAGCAAATATTTTTTCACCCAAACTGCATGATACTTTCAGGTAATGATCAGTACACTAAGGCGACTTGGTTCCCAAAATTTCGTTCTTCTACGTTGAAGCGTTCATTTCCAGTAACAGTTTGAATTTTTAGGTTTCACTCTGTTTTCTCCTATATTGATAGATGTATCTGGAACTCTAAATCCAACACGGTTTGTGCTAGCTTCTTGAAACTTGACACAGTAAAGTAGTTTCACGTTCTATCTCTATGGTTTGTTTCCTCTTGATGTAGCCCTAAGCACTGACTGGAGAGAAACACTTTCATGGAAAGGGGTTGCCAAGCTTCCAAAAATTACGAATCTCCAGAAATCTCAGCAAATATTTTTTCCACCAAACTGGATGATACTTTCAAGTAATGATCAGTACACGAAGGCGACTTGGTTCCCCAAATTTCGTTCTTCTATGTTGAAGCGTTCATTTCCAGTAACAGTTTGAATTTTTAGGTTTCACTCTGTTTTCTCCTATATTGATAGATGTATCTGGAACTCTAAATCCAACACGGTTTGTGCTAGCTTCTTGAAACTTGACAGAGTAAAGTAGTTTCACGTTCTATCTCTATGTTTTGTTTCCTCTTGATGTAGCCCTAAGCAGTGACTGGCGAGAAACACTTTCATGGAAAGGGGTTGCCAAGCTTCCAAAAATTACGAATCTCCAGAAATCTCAGCAAATATTTTTTCACCCTAACTGGATGATACTTTCAGGTAATGATCAGTACACTTAGGCGACTTGGTTCCCCAAATTTCGTTCTTCTATGTTGAAGCGTTCATTTCCAGTAACAGTTTGAATTTTTAGGTATCACTCTGTTTTCTCCTATATTGATACATGTACTTGGAACTCTAAATCCAACACGGTTTGTGCTAGCTTCTTGAAACTTGACACAGTAAAGTAGTTTCACGTTCTATCTCTATGGTTTGTTTCCTCTTGATGTAGCCCTAAGCACTGACTGGCGAGAAACACTTTCATGGAAAGGGGTTGCCCAGCTTCCAAAAATTACGAATCTCCAGAAATCGCAGCCAATATTTTTTCACCCAAACTGGATGATACTGTCAGGTAATGACCAGTACACTTAGGCGACTTGGTTCCCCAAATTTCGTTCTTCTATGTTGAAGCGTTCATTTCCAGTAACACTTTGAATTTTTAGGTATCACTCTGTTTTCTCCTATATTGATACATGTACTTGGAACTCTAAATCCAACACGGTTTGTGCTAGCTTCTTGAAACTTGACACAGTAAAGTAGTTTCACGTTCTATCTCTATGTTTTGTTTCCTCTTGATGTAGCCCTAAGCACTGACTGGCGAGAAACACTTTCATGGAAAGGGGTTGCCAAGCTTCCAAAAATTACGAATCTCCAGAAATCTCAGCAAATATTTTTTCACCCAAACTGGATGATACTTTCAGGTAATGATCAGTACACTAAGGCGACTTGGTTCCCCAAATTTCGTTCTTCTACGTTGAAGCGTTCATTTCCAGTAACAGTTTGAATTTTTAGGTTTCACTCTGTTTTCTCCTATATTGATAGATGTATTTGGAACTCTAAATCCAACACGGTTTGTGCTAGCTTCTTGAAACTTGACACAGTAAAGTAGTTTCACGTTCTATCTCTATGGTTCGTTTCCTCTTCATGTAGCCCTAAGCACTGACTGGAGAGAAACACTTTCATGGAAAGCGGTTGCCAAGCTTCCAAAAATTACGAATCTCCAGAAATCTCAGCAAATATTTTTTCACCCAAACTGGATGATACTTTCAGGTAATGATCAGTACACTAAGGCGACTTGGTTCCCCAAATTTCGTTCTTCTACGTTGAAGCGTTCATTTCCAGTAACAGTTTGAATTTTTAGGTTTCACTCTGTTTTCTCCTATATTGATAGATGTATTTGGAACTCTAAATCCAACACCGTTTGTGCTAGCTTCTTGAAACTTGACACAGTAAAGTAGTTTCACGTTCTATCTCTATGGTTTGTTTCCTCTTGATGTAGCCCTAGGCACTGACTGGAGAGAAACACTTTCATGGAAAGGGGTTGCCAAGCTTCCAAAAATTACGAATCTCCAGAAATCTCAGCAAATATTTTTTCACCCAAACTGGATGATACTTTCAGGTAATGATCAGTACACGAAGGCGACTTGGTTCCCCAAATTTCGTTCTTCTATGTTGAAGCGTTCATTTCCAGTAACAGTTTGAATTTTTAGGTTTCACTCTGTTTTCTCCTATATTGATAGATGTATCTGGAACTCTAAATCCAACACGGTTTGTGCTAGCTTCTTGAAACTTGACACAGTAAAGTAGTTTCACGTTCTATCTCTATGTTTTGTTTCCTCTTGATTTAGCCCTAAGCAGTGACTGGCGAGAAACACTTTCATGGAAAGGGGTTGCCAAGCTTCCAAAAATTAAGAATCTCCAGAAATCTCAGCAAATACTTTTTCACCCAAACTGGATGATACTTTCAGGTAATGATCAGTACACTAAGGCGACTTGGTTCCCCAAATTTCGTTCTTCTATGTTGAAGCGTTCATTTCCAGTAACAGTTTGAATTTTTAGGTATCACTCTGTTTTCTCCTATATTGATACATGTACTTGGAACTCTAAATCCAACACAGTTTGTGCTAGCTTCTTGAAACTTGACACAGTAAAGTAGTTTCACGTTCTATCTCTATGGTTTGTTTCCTCTTGATGTAGCCCTAAGCAGTGACTGGCGAGAAACACTTTCATGGAAAGGGGTTGCCAAGCTTCCAAAAATTACGAATCTCCAGAAATCTCAGCAAATATTTTTTCACCCAAACTGGATGATACTGTCAGGTAATGATCAGTACACTAAGGCGACTTGGTTCCCCAAATTTCGTTCTTCTATGTTGAAGCGTTCATTTCCAGTAACAGTTTGAATTTTTAGGTATCACTCTGTTTTCTCCTATATTGATACATGTACTTGGAACTCTAAATCCAACACGGTTTGTGCTAGCTTCTTGAAACTTGACACAGTAAAGTAGTTTCATGTTCTATCTCTATGTTTTGTTTCCTCTTGATGTAGCCCTAAGCACTGACTGGCGAGAAACACTTTCATGGAAAGGGGTTGCCAAGCTTCCAAAAATTACAAATCTCCAGAAATCTCAGCAAATATTTTTTCACCCAAACTGGATGATACTTTCAGGTAATGATCAGTACACTAAGGCGACTTGGTTCCCAAAATTTCGTTCTTCTACGTTGAAGCGTTCATTTCCAGTAACAGTTTGAATTTTTAGGTTTCACTCTGTTTTCTCCTATATTGATAGATGTATCTGGAACTCTAAATCCAACACGGTTTGTGCTAGCTTCTTGAAACTTGACACAGTAAAGTAGTTTCACGTTCTATCTCTATGGTTTGTTTCCTCTTGATGTAGCCCTAAGCACTGACTGGAGAGAAACACTTTCATGGAAAGGGGTTGCCAAGCTTCCAAAAATTACGAATCTCCAGAAATCTCAGCAAATATTTTTTCCACCAAACTGGATGATACTTTCAAGTAATGATCAGTACACGAAGGCGACTTGGTTCCCCAAATTTCGTTCTTCTATGTTGAAGCGTTCATTTCCAGTAACAGTTTGAATTTTTAGGTTTCACTCTGTTTTCTCCTATATTGATAGATGTATCTGGAACTCTAAATCCAACACGGTTTGTGCTAGCTTCTTGAAACTTGACAGAGTAAAGTAGTTTCACGTTCTATCTCTATGTTTTGTTTCCTCTTGATGTAGCCCTAAGCAGTGACTGGCGAGAAACACTTTCATGGAAAGGGGTTGCCAAGCTTCCAAAAATTACGAATCTCCAGAAATCTCAGCAAATATTTTTTCACCCTAACTGGATGATACTTTCAGGTAATGATCAGTACACTAAGGCGACTTGGTTCCCCAAATTTCGTTCTTCTATGTTGAAGCGTTCATTTCCAGTAACAGTTTGAATTTTTAGGTATCACTCTGTTTTCTCCTATATTGATACATGTACTTGGAACTCTAAATCCAACACGGTTTGTGCTAGCTTCTTGAAACTTGACACAGTAAAGTAGTTTCACGTTCTATCTCTATGTTTTGTTTCCTCTTGATGTAGCCCTAAGCACTGACTGGCGAGAAACACTTTCATGGAAAGGGGTTGCCAAGCTTCCAAAAATTACGAATCTCCAGAAATCGCAGCAAATATTTTTTCACCCAAACTGGATGATACTTTCAGGTAATGATCAGTACACTAAGGCGACTTGGTTCCCCAAATTTCGTTCTTCTATGTTGAAGCGTTCATTTCCAGTAAAACTTTGAATTTTTAGGTATCACTCTGTTTTCTCCTATATTGATAGGTGTATTTGGAACTCTAAATCGAACACGGTTTGTGCTAGCTTCTTGAAACTTGACCCAGTAAAGTAGTTTCACGTTCTATCTCTATGTTTTGTTTCCTCTTGATGTAGCCCTAAGCAGTGACTGGCGAGAAACACTTTCATGGAAAGGGGTTTCCAAGCTTCCAAAAATTACGAATCTCCAGAAATCTCAGCCAATATTTTTTCACCCAAACTGGATGATACTTTCAGGTAATGATCAGTACTCTAAGCCGACTTGGTTTCCCAAATTTCGTTCTTCTATGTTGAAGCGTTCATTTCCAGTAACACATTGAATTTTTAGGTATCACTCTGTTTTCTCCTATATTGATACATGTACTTGGAACTCTAAATCCAACACGGTTTGTGCTAGCTTCTTGAAACTTGACACAGTAAAGTAGTTTCACGTTCTATCTCTATGGTTTGTTTCCTTTTGATGTAGCCCTAAGCACTGACTGGCGAGAAACACTTTCATGGAAAGGGGTTGCCAAGCTTCCAAAAATTACGAATCTCCAGAAATCTCAGCCAATATTTTTTCAACCAAACTGGATGATACTTTCAGGTAATGATCAGTACACTAAGGCGACTTGGTTCCCCAAATTTCGTTCTTCTATGTTGAAGCGTTCATTTCCAGTAACACTTTGAATTTTTAGGTATCACTCTGTTTTCTCCTATATTGATAGATGTATTTGGAACTCTAAATCCAACATGGTTTGTGCTAGCTTCTTGAAACTTCACACAGTAAAGTAGTTTCACGTTCTATCTCTATGTTTTGTTTCCTCTTGATGTAGCCCTAAGCACTGACTGGCGAGAAACACTTTCATGGAAAGGGGTTGCCAAGCTTCCAAAAATTACGAATCTCCAGAAATCTCAGCAAATATTTTTTCACCCAAACTGGATGATACTTTCAGGTAATGATCAGTACACTAAGGCGACTTGGTTCCCCAAATTTCGTTCTTCTACGTTGAAGCGTTCATTTCCAGTAACAGTTTGAATTTTTAGGTTTCACTCTGTTTTCTCCTATATTGATAGATGTATTTGGAACTCTAAATCCAACACGGTTTGTGCTAGCTTCTTGAAACTTGACACAGTAAAGTAGTTTCACGTTCTATCTCTATGGTTTGTTTCCTCTTGATGTAGCCCTAAGCACTGACTGGCGAGAAACACTTTCATGGAAAGGGGTTGCCAAGCTTCCAAAAATTACGAATCTCCAGAAATCTCAGCAAATATTTTTTCACCCAAACTGGATGATACTGTCAGGTAATGATCAGTACACTAAGGCGACTTGGTTCCCCAAATTTCGTTCTTCTATGTTGAAGCGTTCATTTCCAGTAACAGTTTGAATTTTTAGGTATCACTCTGTTTTCTCCTATATTGATACATGTACTTGGAACTCTAAATCCAACACGGTTTGTGCTAGCTTCTTGAAACTTGACACAGTAAAGTAGTTTCACGTTCTATCTCTATGTTTTGTTTCCTCTTGATGTAGCCCTAAGCACTGACTGGCGAGAAACACTTTCATGGAAAGGGGTTGCCAAGCTTCCAAAAATTACAAATCTCCAGAAATCTCAGCAAATATTTTTTCACCCAAACTGGATGATACTTTCAGGTAATGATCAGTACACTAAGGCGACTTGGTTCCCAAAATTTCGTTCTTCTACGTTGAAGCGTTCATTTCCAGTAACAGTTTGAATTTTTAGGTTTCACTCTGTTTTCTCCTATATTGATAGATGTATCTGGAACTCTAAATCCAACACGGTTTGTGCTAGCTTCTTGAAACTTGACACAGTAAAGTAGTTTCACGTTCTATCTCTATGGTTTGTTTCCTCTTGATGTAGCCCTAAGCACTGACTGGAGAGAAACACTTTCATGGAAAGGGGTTGCCAAGCTTCCAAAAATTACGAATCTCCAGAAATCTCAGCAAATATTTTTTCCACCAAACTGGATGATACTTTCAAGTAATGATCAGTACACGAAGGCGACTTGGTTCCCCAAATTTCGTTCTTCTATGTTGAAGCGTTCATTTCCAGTAACAGTTTGAATTTTTAGGTTTCACTCTGTTTTCTCCTATATTGATAGATGTATCTGGAACTCTAAATCCAACACGGTTTGTGCTAGCTTCTTGAAACTTGACAGAGTAAAGTAGTTTCACGTTCTATCTCTATGTTTTGTTTCCTCTTGATGTAGCCCTAAGCAGTGACTGGCGAGAAACACTTTCATGGAAAGGGGTTGCCAAGCTTCCAAAAATTACGAATCTCCAGAAATCTCAGCAAATATTTTTTCACCCTAACTGGATGATACTTTCAGGTAATGATCAGTACACTAAGGCGACTTGGTTCCCCAAATTTCGTTCTTCTATGTTGAAGCGTTCATTTCCAGTAACAGTTTGAATTTTTAGGTATCACTCTGTTTTCTCCTATATTGATACATGTACTTGGAACTCTAAATCCAACACGGTTTGTGCTAGCTTCTTGAAACTTGACACAGTAAAGTAGTTTCACGTTCTATCTCTATGTTTTGTTTCCTCTTGATGTAGCCCTAAGCACTGACTGGCGAGAAACACTTTCATGGAAAAGGGTTGCCAAGCTTCCAAAAATTACGAATCTCCAGAAATCGCAGCAAATATTTTTTCACCCAAACTGGATGATACTTTCAGGTAATGATCAGTACACTAAGGCGACTTGGTTCCCCAAATTTCGTTCTTCTATGTTGAAGCGTTCATTTCCAGTAAAACTTTGAATTTTTAGGTATCACTCTGTTTTCTCCTATATTGATAGATGTATTTGGAACTCTAAATCGAACACGGTTTGTGCTAGCTTCTTGAAACTTGACCCAGTAAAGTAGTTTCACGTTCTATCTCTATGTTTTGTTTCCTCTTGATGTAGCCCTAAGCAGTGACTGGCGAGAAACACTTTCATGGAAAGGGGTTTCCAAGCTTCCAAAAATTACGAATCTCCAGAAATCTCAGCCAATATTTTTTCACCCAAACTGGATGATACTTTCAGGTAATGATCAGTACACTAAGGCGACTTGGTTTCCCAAATTTCGTTCTTCTATGTTGAAGCGTTCATTTCCAGTAACACGTTGAATTTTTAGGTATCACTCTGTTTTCTCCTATATTGATACATGTACTTGGAACTCTAAATCCAACACGGTTTGTGCTAGCTTCTTGAAACTTGACACAGTAAAGTAGTTTCACGTTCTATCTCTATGGTTTGTTTCCTTTTGATGTAGCCCTAAGCACTGACTGGCGAGAAACACTTTCAGGGAAAGGGGTTGCCAAGCTTCCAAAAATTACGAATCTCCAGAAATCTCAGCCAATATTTTTTCAACCAAACTGGATGATACTTTCAGGTAATGATCAGTACACTAAGGCGACTTGGTTCCCCAAATTTCGTTCTTCTATGTTGAAGCGTTCATTTCCAGTAACACTTTGAATTTTTAGGTATCACTCTGTTTTCTCCTATATTGATACATGTACTTGGAACTCTAAATCCAACACGGTTTGTGCTAGCTTCTTGAAACTTGACACAGTAAAGTAGTTTCACGTTCTATCTCTATGGTTTGTTTCCTCTTGATGTAGCCCTAAGCACTGACTGGCGAGAAACACTTTCATGGAAAGGGGTTGCCCAGCTTCCAAAAATTACGAATCTCCAGAAATCGCAGCCAATATTTTTTCACCCAAACTGGATGATACTGTCAGGTAATGACCAGTACACTTAGGCGACTTGGTTAACCATAATTTCGTTCTTCTATGTTGAAGCGTTCATTTCCAGTAACACTTTGAATTTTTAGGTATCACTCTGTTTTCTCCTATATTGATACATGTACTTGGAACTCTAAATCCAACACGGTTTGTGCTAGCTTCTTGAAACTTGACACAGTAAAGTAGTTTCACGTTCTATCTCTATGTTTTGTTTCCTCTTGATGTAGCCCTAAGCAGTGACTGGCGAGAAACACTTTCATGGAAAGGGGTTGCCAAGCTTCCAAAAATTACGAATCTCCAGAAATCTCAGCAAATATTTTTTCACCCAAACTGGATGATACTTTCAGGTAATGATCAGTACACGAAGGCGACTTGGTTCCCCAAATTTCGTTCTTCTATGTTGAAGCGTTCATTTCCAGTAACAGTTTGAATTTTTAGGTTTCACTCTGTTTTCTCCTATATTGATAGATGTATTTGGAACTCTAAATCCAACACGATTTGTGCTAGCTTCTTGAAACTTGACACAGTAAAGTAGTTTCACGTTCTATCTCTATGTTTTGTTTCCTCTTGATTTAGCCCTAAGCAGTGACTGGCGAGAAACACTTTCATGGAAAGGGGTTGCCAAGCTTCCAAAAATTACGAATCTCCAGAAATCTCAGCAAATATTTTTTCACCCAAACTGGATGATACTGTCAGGTAATGATCAGTACACTAAGGCGACTTTGTTCCCCAAATTTCGTTCTTCTATGTTGAAGCGTTCATTTCCAGTAACAGTTTGAATTTTTAGGTATCACTCTGTTTTCTCCTATATTGATACATGTACTTGGAACTCTAAATCCAACACGGTTTGTGCTAGCTTCTTGAAACTTGACACAGTAAAGTAGTTTCACGTTCTATCTCTATGTTTTGTTTCCTCTTGATGTAGCCCTAAGCACTGACTGGCGAGAAACACTTTCATGGAAAGGGGTTGCCAAGCTTCCAAAAATTACAAATCTCCAGAAATCTCAGCAAATATTTTTTCACCCAAACTGGATGATACTTTCAGGTAATGATCAGTACACTAAGGCGACTTGGTTCCCAAAATTTCGTTCTTCTACGTTGAAGCGTTCATTTCCAGTAACAGTTTGAATTTTTAGGTTTCACTCTGTTTTCTCCTATATTGATAGATGTATCTGGAACTCTAAATCCAACACGGTTTGTGCTAGCTTCTTGAAACTTGACACAGTAAAGTAGTTTCACGTTCTATCTCTATGGTTTGTTTCCTCTTGATGTAGCCCTAAGCACTGACTGGAGAGAAACACTTTCATGGAAAGGGGTTTCCAAGCTTCCAAAAATTACGAATCTCCAGAAATCTCAGCCAATATTTTTTCACCCAAACTGGATGATACTTTCAGGTAATGATCAGTACACTAAGGCGACTTGGTTCCCCAAATTTCGTTCTTCAATGTTGAAGCGTTCATTTCCAGTAACAGTTTGAATATTTAGGTATCACTCTGTTTTCTCCTATATTGATACATGTACTTTGAACTCTAAATCCAACACGGTTTGTGCTAGCTTCTTGAAACTTGACACAGTAAAGTAGTTTCACGTTCTATCTCTATGGTTTGTTTCCTCTTGATGTAGCCCTAAGCACTGACTGGAGAGAAACACTTTCATGGAAAGGGGTTGCCAAGCTTCCAAAAATTACGAATCTCCAGAAATCTCAGCAAATATTTTTTCACCCAAACTGGATGAACTTTCAGGTAATGATCAGTACACGAAGGCGACTTGGTTCCCCAAATTTCGTTCTTCTATGTTGAAGCGTTCATTTCCAGTAACAGTTTGAATTTTTAGGTTTCACTCTGTTTTCTCCTATATTGATAGATGTATCTGGAACTCTAAATCCAACACGGTTTGTGCTAGCTTCTTGAAACTTGACACAGTAAAGTAGTTTCACGTTCTATCTCTATGTTTTGTTTCCTCTTGATGTAGCCCTAAGCAGTGACTGGCGAGAAACACTTTCATGGAACGGGGTTTCCAAGCTTCCAAAAATTACGAATCTCCAGAAATCTCAGCAAATATTTTTTCACCCAAACTGGATGATACTTTCAGGTAATGATCAGTACACTAAGGTGACTTGGTTCCCCAAATTTCGTTCTTCTACGTTGAAGCGTTCATTTCCAGTAACAGTTTGAATTTTTAGGTTTCACTCTGTTTTCTCCTATATTGATAGATGTATTTGGAACTCTAAATCCAACACGGTTTGTGCTAGCTTCTTGAAACTTGACACAGTAAAGTAGTTTCACGTTCTATCTCTATGGTTTGTTTCCTCTTGATGTAGCCCTAAGCACTGACTGGAGAGAAACACTTTCATGGAAAGGGGTTGCCAAGCTTCCAAAAATTGCGAATCTCCAGAAATCTCAGCAAATATTTTTTCACCCAAACTGGATGATACTTTCAGGTAATGATCAGTACACGAAGGCGACTTGGTTCCCCAAATTTCGTTCTTCTATGTTGAAGCGTTCATTTCCAGTAACAGTTTGAATTTTTAGGTTTCACTCTGTTTTCTCCTATATTGATAGATGTATCTGGAACTCTAAATCCAACACGGTTTGTGCTAGCTTCTTGAAACTTGACACAGTAAAGTAGTTTCACGTTCTATCTCTATGTTTTGTTTCCTCTTGATGTAGCCCTAAGCAGTGACTGGCGAGAAACACTTTCATGGAAAGGGGTTGCCAAGCTTCCAAAAATTACGAATCTCCAGAAATCTCAGCAAATACTTTTTCACCCAAACTGGATGATACTTTCAGGTAATGATCAGTACACTAAGGCGACTTGGTTCCCCAAATTTCGTTCTTCTATGTTGAAGCGTTCATTTCCAGTAACAGTTTGAATTTTTAGGTATCACTCTGTTTTCTCCTATATTGATACATGTACTTGGAACTCTAAATCCAACACGGTTTGTGCTAGCTTCTTGAAACTTGACACAGTAAAGTAGTTTCACCTTCTATCTCTATGGTTTGTTTCCTCTTGATGTAGCCCTAAGCACTGACTGGCGAGAAACACTTTCATGGAAAGGGGTTGCCCAGCTTCCAAAAATTACGAATCTCCAGAAATCGCAGCCAATATTTTTTCACCCAAACTGGATGATACTGTCAGGTAATGACCAGTACACTTAGGCGACTTGGTTCCCCAAATTTCGTTCTTCTATGTTGAAGCGTTCATTTCCAGTAACACTTTGAATTTTTAGGTATCACTCTGTTTTCTCCTATATTGATACATGTACTTGGAACTCTAAATCCAACACGGTTTGTGCTAGCTTCTTGAAACTTGACACAGTAAAGTAGTTTCACGTTCTATCTCTATGTTTTGTTTCCTCTTGATGTAGCCCTAAGCACTGACTGGCGAGAAACACTTTCATGGAAAGGGGTTGCCAAGCTTCCAAAAATTACGAATCTCCAGAAATCTCAGCAAATATTTTTTCACCCAAACTGGATGATACTTTCAGGTAATGATCAGTACACGAAGGCGACTTGGTTCCCCAAATTTCGTTCTTCTATGTTGAAGCGTTCATTTCCAGTAACAGTTTGAATTTTTAGGTTTCACTCTGTTTTCTCCTATATTGATAGATGTAACTGGAACTCTAAATCCAACAAGGTTTGTGCTAGCTTCTTGAAACTTGACACAGTAAAGTAGTTTCACGTTCTATCTCTATGTTTTGTTTCCTCTTGATTTAGCCCTAAGCAGTGACTGGCGAGAAACACTTTCATGGAAAGGGGTTGCCAAGCTTCCAAAAATTACGAATCTCCAGAAATCTCAGCAAATACTTTTTCACCCAAACTGGATGATACTTTCAGGTAATGATCAGTACACTAAGGCGACTTGGTTCCCCAAATTTCTTTCTTCTATGTTGAAGCGTTCATTTCCAGTAACAGTTTGAATTTTTAGGTATCACTCTGTTTTCTCCTATATTGATACATGTACTTGGAACTCTAAATCCAACACAGTTTGTGCTAGCTTCTTGAAACTTGACACAGTAAAGTAGTTTCACGTTCTATCTCTATGTTTTGTTTCCTCTTGATGTAGCCCTAAGCACTGACTGGCGAGAAACACTTTCATGGAAAGGGGTTGCCAAGCTTCCAAAAATTACGAATCTCCAGAAATCTCAGCAAATATTTTTTCACCCAAACTGGATGATACTGTCAGGTAATGATCAGTACACTAAGGCAACTTGGTTCCCCAAATTTCGTTCTTCTATGTTGAAGCGTTCATTTCCAGTAACAGTTTGAATTTTTAGGTATCACTCTGTTTTCTCCTATATTGATACATGTACTTGGAACTCTAAATCCAACACGGTTTGTGCTAGCTTCTTGAAACTTGACACAGTAAAGTAGTTTCACGTTCTATCTCTATGTTTTGTTTCCTCTTGATGTAGCCCTAAGCACTGACTGGCGAGAAACACTTTCATGGAAAGGGGTTGCCAAGCTTCCAAAAATTACGAATCTCCAGAAATCTCAGCAAATATTTTTTCACCCAAACTGGATGATACTGTCAGGTAATGATCAGTACACTAAGGCGACTTGGTTCCCCAAATTTCGTTCTTCTATGTTGAAGCGTTCATTTCCAGTAACAGTTTGAATTTTTAGGTATCACTCTGTTTTCTCCTATATTGATACATGTACTTGGAACTCTAAATCCAACACGGTTTGTGCTAGCTTCTTGAAACTTGACACAGTAAAGTAGTTTCACGTTCTATCTCTATGTTTTGTTTCCTCTTGATGTAGCCCTAAGCACTGACTGGCGAGAAACACTTTCATGGAAAGGGGTTGCCAAGCTTCCAAAAATTACAAATCTCCAGAAATCTCAGCAAATATTTTTTCACCCAAACTGGATGATACTTTCAGGTAATGATCAGTACACTAAGGCGACTTGGTTCCCAAAATTTCGTTCTTCTACGTTGAAGCGTTCATTTCCAGTAACAGTTTGAATTTTTAGGTTTCACTCTGTTTTCTCCTATATTGATAGATGTATCTGGAACTCTAAATCCAACACGGTTTGTGCTAGCTTCTTGAAACTTGACACAGTAAAGTAGTTTCACGTTCTATCTCTATGGTTTGTTTCCTCTTGATGTAGCCCTAAGCACTGACTGGAGAGAAACACTTTCATGGAAAGGGGTTTCCAAGCTTCCAAAAATTACGAATCTCCAGAAATCTCAGCCAATATTTTTTCACCCAAACTGGATGATACTTTCAGGTAATGATCAGTACACTAAGGCGACTTGGTTCCCCAAATTTCGTTCTTCAATGTTGAAGCGTTCATTTCCAGTAACAGTTTGAATATTTAGGTATCACTCTGTTTTCTCCTATATTGATACATGTACTTGGAACTCTAAATCCAACACGGTTTGTGCTAGCTTCTTGAAACTTGACACAGTAAAGTAGTTTCACGTTCTATCTCTATGGTTTGTTTCCTCTTGATGTAGCCCTAAGCACTGACTGGAGAGAAACACTTTAATGGAAAGGGGTTGCCAAGCTTCCAAAAATTACGAATCTCCAGAAATCTCAGCAAATATTTTTTCACCCAAACTGGATGAACTTTCAGGTAATGATCAGTACACGAAGGCGACTTGGTTCCCCAAATTTCGTTCTTCTATGTTGAAGCGTTCATTTCCAGTAACAGTTTGAATTTTTAGGTTTCACTCTGTTTTCTCCTATATTGATAGATGTATCTGGAACTCTAAATCCAACACGGTTTGTGCTAGCTTCTTGAAACTTGACACAGTAAAGTAGTTTCACGTTCTATCTCTATGTTTTGTTTCCTCTTGATGTAGCCCTAAGCAGTGACTGGCGAGAAACACTTTAATGGAAAGGGGTTGCCAAGCTTCCAAAAATTACGAATCTCCAGAAATCTCAGCAAATACTTTTTCACCCAAACTGGATGATACTTTCAGGTAATGATCAGTACACTAAGGCGACTTGGTTCCCCAAATTTCGTTCTTCTATGTTGAAGCGTTCATTTCCAGTAACAGTTTGAATTTTTAGGTATCACTCTGTTTTCTCCTATATTGATACATGTACTTGGAACTCTAAATCCAACACGGTTTGTGCTAGCTTCTTGAAACTTGACACAGTAAAGTAGTTTCACGTTCTATCTCTATGTTTTGTTTCCTCTTGATGTAGCCCTAAGCAGTGACTGGCGAGAAACACTTTCATGGAACGGGGTTTCCAAGCTTCCAAAAATTACGAATCTCCAGAAATCTCAGCAAATATTTTTTCACCCAAACTGGATGATACTTTCAGGTAATGATCAGTACACTAAGGCGACTTGGTTCCCCAAATTTCGTTCTTCTACGTTGAAGCGTTCATTTCCAGTAACAGTTTGAATTTTTAGGTTTCACTCTGTTTTCTCCTATATTGATAGATGTATTTGGAACTCTAAATCCAACACGGTTTGTGCTAGCTTCTTGAAACTTGACACAGTAAAGTAGTTTCACGTTCTATCTCTATGGTTTGTTTCCTCTTGATGTAGCCCTAAGCACTGACTGGAGAGAAACACTTTCATGGAAAGGGGTTGCCAAGCTTCCAAAAATTGCGAATCTCCAGAAATCTCAGCAAATATTTTTTCACCCAAACTGGATGATACTTTCAGGTAATGATCAGTACACGAAGGCGACTTGGTTCCCCAAATTTCGTTCTTCTATGTTGAAGCGTTCATTTCCAGTAACAGTTTGAATTTTTAGGTTTCACTCTGTTTTCTCCTATATTGATAGATGTATCTGGAACTCTAAATCCAACACGGTTTGTGCTAGCTTCTTGAAACTTGACACAGTAAAGTAGTTTCACGTTCTATCTCTATGTTTTGTTTCCTCTTGATGTAGCCCTAAGCAGTGACTGGCGAGAAACACTTTCATGGAAAGGGGTTGCCAAGCTTCCAAAAATTACGAATCTCCAGAAATCTCAGCAAATACTTTTTCACCCAAACTGGATGATACTTTCAGGTAATGATCAGTACACTAAGGCGACTTGGTTCCCCAAATTTCGTTCTTCTATGTTGAAGCGTTCATTTCCAGTAACAGTTTGAATTTTTAGGTATCACTCTGTTTTCTCCTATATTGATACATGTACTTGGAACTCTAAATCCAACACGGTTTCTGCTAGCTTCTTGAAACTTGACACAGTAAAGTAGTTTCACGTTCTATCTCTATGGTTTGTTTCCTCTTGATGTAGCCCTAAGCACTGACTGGCGAGAAACACTTTCATGGAAAGGGGTTGCCCAGCTTCCAAAAATTACGAATCTCCAGAAATCGCAGCCAATATTTTTTCACCCAAACTGGATGATACTGTCAGGTAATGACCAGTACACTTAGGCGACTTGGTTCCCCAAATTTCGTTCTTCTATGTTGAAGCGTTCATTTCCAGTAACACTTTGAATTTTTAGGTATCACTCTGTTTTCTCCTATATTGATACATGTACTTGGAACTCTAAATCCAACACGGTTTGTGCTAGCTTCTTGAAACTTGACACAGTAAAGTAGTTTCACGTTCTATCTCTATGTTTTGTTTCCTCTTGATGTAGCCCTAAGCACTGACTGGCGAGAAACACTTTCATGGAAAGGGGTTGCCAAGCTTCCAAAAATTACGAATCTCCAGAAATCTCAGCAAATATTTTTTCACCCAAACTGGATGATACTTTCAGGTAATGATCAGTACACGAAGGCGACTTGGTTCCCCAAATTTCGTTCTTCTATGTTGAAGCGTTCATTTCCAGTAACAGTTTGAATTTTTAGGTTTCACTCTGTTTTCTCCTATATTGATAGATGTAACTGGAACTCTAAATCCAACAAGGTTTGTGCTAGCTTCTTGAAACTTGACACAGTAAAGTAGTTTCACGTTCTATCTCTATGTTTTGTTTCCTCTTGATTTAGCCCTAAGCAGTGACTGGCGAGAAACACTTTCATGGAAAGGGGTTGCCAAGCTTCCAAAAATTACGAATCTCCAGAAATCTCAGCAAATACTTTTTCACCCAAACTGGATGATACTTTCAGGTAATGATCAGTACACTAAGGCGACTTGGTTCCCCAAATTTCGTTCTTCTATGTTGAAGCGTTCATTTCCAGTAACAGTTTGAATTTTTAGGTATCACTCTGTTTTCTCCTATATTGATACATGTACTTGGAACTCTAAATCCAACACAGTTTGTGCTAGCTTCTTGAAACTTGACACAGTAAAGTAGTTTCACGTTCTATCTCTATGTTTTGTTTCCTCTTGATGTAGCCCTAAGCACTGACTGGCGAGAAACACTTTCATGGAAAGGGGTTGCCAAGCTTCCAAAAATTACGAATCTCCAGAAATCTCAGCAAATATTTTTTCACCCAAACTGGATGATACTGTCAGGTAATGATCAGTACACTAAGGCAACTTGGTTCCCCAAATTTCGTTCTTCTATGTTGAAGCGTTCATTTCCAGTAACAGTTTGAATTTTTAGGTATCACTCTGTTTTCTCCTATATTGATACATGTACTTGGAACTCTAAATCCAACACGGTTTGTGCTAGCTTCTTGAAACTTGACACAGTAAAGTAGTTTCACGTTCTATCTCTATGTTTTGTTTCCTCTTGATGTAGCCCTAAGCACTGACTGGCGAGAAACACTTTCATGGAAAGGGGTTGCCAAGCTTCCAAAAATTACAAATCTCCAGAAATCTCAGCAAATATTTTTTCACCCAAACTGGATGATACTTTCAGGTAATGATCAGTACACTAAGGCCACTTGGTTCCCAAAATTTCGTTCTTCTACGTTGAAGCGTTCATTTCCAGTAACAGTTTGAATTTTTAGGTTTCACTCTGTTTTCTCCTATATTGATAGATGTATCTGGAACTCTAAATCCAACACGGTTTGTGCTAGCTTCTTGAAACTTGACACAGTAAAGTAGTTTCACGTTCTATCTCTATGGTTTGTTTCCTCTTGATGTAGCCCTAAGCACTGACTGGAGAGAAACACTTTCATGGAAAGGGGTTGCCAAGCTTCCAAAAATTACGAATCTCCAGAAATCTCAGCAAATATTTTTTCACCCAAACTGGATGATACTTTCAGGTAATGATCAGTACACGAAGGCGACTTGGTTCCCCAAATTTCGTTCTTCTATGTTGAAGCGTTCATTTCCAGTAACAGTTTGAATTTTTAGGTATCACTCTGATTTCTCCTATATTGATAGATGTATCTGGAACTCTAAATCCAACACGGTTTGTGCTAGCTTCTTGAAACTTGACACAGTAAAGTAGTTTCACGTTCTATCTCTATGTTTTGTTTCCTCTTGATGTAGCCCTAAGCAGTGACTGGCGAGAAACACTTTCATGGAAAGGGGTTGCCAAGCTTCCAAAAATTACGAATCTCCAGAAATCTCAGCAAATACTTTTTCACCCAAACTGGATGATACTGTCAGGTAATGATCAGTACACTAAGGCGACTTGGTTCCCCAAATTTCGTTCTTCTATGTTGAAGCGTTCATTTCCAGTAACACTTTGAATTTTTAGGTATCACTCTGTTTTCTCCTATATTGATACATGTACTTGGAATTCTAAATCCAACACGGTTTGTGCTAGCTTCTTGAAACTTGACACAGTAAAGTAGTTTCACGTTCTATCTCTATGTTTTGTTTCCTCTTGATGTAGCCCTAAGCAGTGACTGGCGAGAAACACTTTCATGGAACGGGGTTTCCAAGGTTCCAAAAATTACGAATCTCCAGAAATCTCAGCAAATATTTTTTCACCCAAACTGGATGATACTTTCAGGTAATGATCAGTACACGAAGGCGACTTGGTTCCCCAAATTTCGTTCTTCTATGTTGAAGCGTTCATTTCCAGTAACATTTTGAATTTTTAGGTATCACTCTGTTTTCTCCTATATTGATACATGTACTTGGAACTCTAAATCCAACACGGTTTGTGCTAGCTTCTTGAAACTTGACACAGTAAAGTAGTTTCACGTTCTATCTCTATGGTTTGTTTCCTTTTGTTGTAGCCCTAAGCACTGACTGGCGAGAAACACTTTCATGGAAAGGGGTTGCCAAGCTTCCAAAAATTACGAATCTCCAGAAATCTCAGCAAATATTTTTTCACCCAAACTGGATGATACTTTCAGGTAATGATCAGTACACTAAGGCGACTTGGTTCCCCAAATTTCGTTCTTCTATGTTGAAGCGTTCATTTCCAGTAACAGTTTGAATTTTTAGGTATCACTCTGTTTTCTCCTATATTGATACATGTACTTGGAACTCTAAATCCAACAAGGTTTGTGCTAGCTTCTTGAAACTTGACACAGTAAAGTAGTTTCACGTTCTATCTCTATGTTTTGTTTCCTCTTGATGTAGCCCTAAGCACTGACTGGCGAGAAACACTTTCATGGAAAGGGGTTGCCAAGCTTCTAAAAATTACGAATCTCCAGAAATCTCAGCAAATATTTTTTCACCCAAACTGGATGATACTTTCAGGTAATGATCAGTACACTAAGGCGACTTGGTTCCCCAAATTTCGTTCTTCAGGTAATGATCAGTACACTAAGGCGACTTGGTTCCCCAAATTTCGTTCTTCTACGTTGAAGCGTTCATTTCCAGTAACAGTTTGAATTTTTAGGTTTCACTCTGTTTTCTCCTATATTGATAGATGTATTTGGAACTCTAAATCCAACACGGTTTGTGCTAGCTTCTTGAAACTTGACACAGTAAAGTAGTTTCACGTTCTATCTCTATGGTTTGTTTCCTCTTGATGTAGCCCTAAGCACTGACTGGAGAGAAACACTTTCATGGAAAGGGGTTGCCAAGCTTCCAAAAATTACGAATCTCCAGAAATCTCAGCAAATATTTTTTCCCCCAAACTGGATGATACTTTCAGGTAATGATCAGTACACGAAGGCGACTTGGTTCCCCAAATTTCGTTCTTCTATGTTGAAGCGTTCATTTCCAGTTACAGTTTGAATTTTTAGGTTTCACTCTGTTTTCTCCTATATTGATAGATGTATCTGGAACTCTAAATCCAACACGGTTTGTGCTAGCTTCTTGAAACTTGACACAGTAAAGTAGTTTCACGTTCTATCTCTATGTTTTGTTTCCTCTTGATGTAGCCCTAAGCAGTGACTGGAGAGAAACACTTTCATGGAAAGGGGTTGCCCAGCTTCCAAAAATTACGAATCTCCAGAAATCTCAGCAAATATTTTTTCACCCAAACTGGATGATACTTTCAGGTAATGATCAGTACACGAAGGCGACTTGGTTCCCCAAATTTCGTTCTTCTATGTTGAAGCGTTCATTTCCAGTAACAGTTTGAATTTTTAGGTATCACTCTGTTTTCTCCTATATTGATACATGTACTTGGAACACTAAATCCAACACGGTTTGTGCTAGCTTCTTGAAACTTGACACAGTAAAGTAGTTTCACGTTCTATCTCTATGTTTTGTTTCCTCTTGATGTAGCCCTAAGCAGTGACTGGCGAGAAACACTTTCATGAAACGGGGTTTCCAAGCTTCCAAAAATTACGAATCTCCAGAAATCTCAGCAAATATTTTTTCACCCAAACTGGATGATACTTTCAGGTAATGATCAGTACACTAAGGCGACTTGGTTCCCCAAATTTCGTTCTTCTATGTTGAAGCGTTCATTTCCAGTAACATTTTGAATTTTTAGGTATCACTCTGTTTTCTCCTATATTGATACATGTACTTGGAACTCTAAATCCGACACGGTTTGTGCTAGCTTCTTGAAACTTGACACAGTAAAGTAGTTTCACGTTCTATCTCTATGGTTTGTTTCCTCTTGTTGTAGCCCTAAGCACTGACTGGCGAGAAACACTTTCATGGAAAGGGGTTGCCAAGCTTCCAAAAATTACGAATCTCCAGAAATCTCAGCAAATATTTTTTCACCCAAACTGGATGATACTTTCAGGTAATGATCAGTACACTAAGGCGACTTGGTTCCCCAAATTTCGTTCTTCTATGTTGAAGCGTTCATTTCCAGTAACAGTTTGAATTTTTAGGTATCACTCTGTTTTCTCCTATATTGATACATGTACTTGGAACTCTAAATCCAACAAGGTTTGTGCTAGCTTCTTGAAACTTGACACAGTAAAGTAGTTTCACGTTCTATCTCTATGTTTTGTTTCCTCTTGATGTAGCCCTAAGCACTGACTGGCGAGAAACACTTTCATGGAAAGGGGTTGCCAAGCTTCCAAAAATTACGAATCTCCAGAAATCTCAGCAAATATTTTTTCACCCAAACTGGATGATACATTCAGGTAATGATCAGTACACTAAGGCGACTTGGTTCCCCAAATTTCGTTCTTCTACGTTGAAGCGTTCATTTCCAGTAACAGTTTGAATTTTTAGGTTTCACTCTGTTTTCTCCTATATTGATAGATGTATTTGGAACTCTAAATCCAACACGGTTTGTGCTAGCTTCTTGAAACTTGACACAGTAAAGTAGTTTCACGTTCTATCTCTATGGTTTGTTTCCTCTTGATGTAGCCCTAAGCACTGACTGGAGAGAAACACTTTCATGGAAAGGCGTTGCCAAGCTTCCAAAAATTACGAATCTCCAGAAATCTCAGCAAATATTTTTTCCCCCAAACTGGATGATACTTTCAGGTAATGATCAGTACACGAAGGCGACTTGGTTCCCCAAATTTCGTTCTTCTACGTTGAAGCGTTCATTTCCAGTAACAGTTTGAATTTTTAGGTTTCACTCTGTTTTCTCCTATATTGATAGATGTATCTGGAACTCTAAATCCAACACGGTTTGTGCTAGCTTCTTGAAACTTGACACAGTAAAGTAGTTTCACGTTCTATCTCTATGTTTTGTTTCCTCTTGATTTAGCCCTAAGCAGTGACTGGCGAGAAACACTTTCATGGAAAGGGGTTGCCAAGCTTCCAAAAATTACGAATCTCCAGAAATCTCAGCAAATACTTTTTCAACCAAACTGGATGATACTTTCAGGTAATGATCAGTACACTAAGGCGACTTGGTTCCCCAAATTTCGTTCTTCTATGTTGAAGCGTTCATTTCCAGTAACAGTTTGAATTTTTAGGTATCACTCTGTTTTCTCCTATATTGATACATGTACTTGGAACTCTAAATCCAACACGGTTTGTGCTAGCTTCTTGAAACTTGACACAGTAAAGTAGTTTCACGTTCTATCTCTATGGTTTGTTTCCTCTTGATGTAGCCCTAAGCACTGACTGGCGAGAAACACTTTCAGGGAAAGGGGTTGCCCAGCTTCCAAAAATTACGAATCTCCAGAAATCTCAGCCAATATTTTTTCACCCAAACTGGATGATACTGTCAGGTAATGACCAGTACACTAAACCGACTTGGTTCCCCAAATTTCGTTCTTCTATGTTGAAGCGTTCATTTCCAGTAACACTTTGAATTTTTAGGTATCACTCTGTTTTCTCCTATATTGATACATGTACTTGGAACTCTAAATCCAACACGGTTTGTGCTAGCTTCTTGAAACTTGACACAGTAAAGTAGTTTCACGTTCTATCTCTATGTTTTGTTTCCTCTTGATGTAGCCCTAAGCACTGACTGGCGAGAAACACTTTCATGGAAAGGGGTTGCCAAGCTTCCAAAATTACGAATCTCCAGAAATCTCAGCAAATATTTTTTCACCCAAACTGGATGATACTTTCAGGTAATGATCAGTACACTAAGGCGACTTGGTTCCCCAAATTTCGTTCTTCTACGTTGAAGCGTTCATTTCCAGTAACAGTTTGAATTTTTAGGTTTCACTCTGTTTCCTCCTATATTGATAGATGTATTTGGAACTCTAAATCCAACACGGATTGTGCTAGCTTCTTGAAACTTGACACAGTAAAGTAGTTTCACGTTCTATCTCTATGGTTTGTTTCCTCTTGATGTAGCCCTAAGCACTGACTGGCGAGAAACACTTTCATGGAAAGGGGTTGCCAAGCTTCCAAAAATTACGAATCTCCAGAAATCTCAGCAAATATTTTTTCACCCAAACTGGATGATACTTTCAGGTAATGATCAGTACACTAAGGCGACTTGGTTCCCCAAATTTCGTTCTTCTATGTTGAAGCGTTCATTTCCAGTAACACTTTGAATTTTTAGGTTTCACTCTGTTTTCTCCTATATTGATAGATGTATCTGGAACTCTAAATCCAACACGGTTTGTGCTAGCTTCTTGAAACTTGACACAGTAAAGTAGTTTCACGTTCTATCTCTATGGTTTGTTTCCTCTTGATGTA
Organism: Spermophilus citellus; assembly: GCF_964194105.1. Lineage (NCBI taxonomy): Eukaryota > Metazoa > Chordata > Mammalia > Rodentia > Sciuridae > Spermophilus > Spermophilus citellus. Next base: position 49,990,332 of record NC_138187.1, on the reverse strand, counting down.
GCCCTAAGCACTGACTGGAGAGAAACACTTTCATGGAAAGGGGTTGCCAAGCTTCCAAAAATTACGAATCTCCAGAAATCTCAGCAAATATTTTTTCACCCAAACTGGATGATACTTTCAGGTAATGATCAGTACACGAAGGCGCCTTGGTTCCCCAAATTTCGTTATTCTATGTTGAAGCGTTCATTTCCAGTAACAGTTTGAATTTTTAGGTTTCACTCTGTTTTCTCCTATATTGATAGATGTATCTGGAACTCTAAATCCAACACGCTTTGTGCTAGCTTCTTGAAACTTGACACAGTAAAGTAGTTTCACGTTCTATCTCTATGTTTTGTTTCCTCTTGATTTAGCCCTAAGCAGTGACTGGCGAGAAACACTTTCATGGAAAGGGGTTGCCAAGCTTCCAAAAATTACGAATCTCCAGAAATCTCAGCAAATACTTTTTCACCCAAACTGGATGATACTTTCAGGTAATGATCAGTACACTAAGGCGACTTGGTTCCCCAAATTTCGTTCTTCTATGTTGAAGCGTTCATTTCCAGTAACAGTTTGAATTTTTAGGTTTCACTCTGTTTTCTCCTATATTGATACATGTACTTGGAACTCTAAATCCAACACGGTTTGTGCTAGCTTCTTGAAACTTGACACAGTAAAGTAGTTTCACGTTCTATCTCTATGTTTTGTTTCCTCTTGATGTAGCCCTAAGCACTGACTGGCGAGAAACACTTTCATGGAAAGGGGTTGCCAAGCTTCCAAAAATTACGAATCTCCAGAAATCTCAGCAAAAACTTTTTCACCCAAACTGGATGATACTGTCAGGTAATGACCAGTACACTAAGGCGACTTGGTTCCCCAAATTTCGTTCTTCTATGTTGAAGCGTTCATTTCCAGTAACAGTTTGAATTTTTAGGTTTCACTCTGTTTTCTCCTATATTTATAGATGTATCTGGAACTCTAAATCCAACACGGTTTGTGCTAGCTTCTTGAAACTTGACACAGTAAAGTAGTTTCACGTTCTATCTCTATGTTTTGTTTCCTCTTGATGTAGCCCTAAGCAGTGACTGGCGAGAAACACTTTCATGGAAAGGGGTTGCCAAGCTTCCAAAAATTACGAATCTCCAGAAATCTCAGCAAATATTTTTTCACCCAAACTGGATGATACTTTCAGGTAATGATCAGTACACGAAGGCGCCTTGGTTCCCCAAATTTCGTTATTCTATGTTGAAGCGTTCATTTCCAGTAACAGTTTGAATTTTTAGGTTTCACTCTGTTTTCTCCTATATTGATAGATGTATCTGGAACTCTAAATCCAACACGGTTTGTGCTAGCTTCTTGAAACTTGACACAGTAAAGTAGTTTCACGTTCTATCTCTATGTTTTGTTTCCTCTTGATTTAGCCCTAAGCAGTGACTGGCGAGAAACACTTTCATGGAAAGGGGTTGCCAAGCTTCCAAAAATTACGAATCTCCAGAAATCTCAGCAAATACTTTTTCACCCAAACTGGATGATACTTTCAGGTAATGATCAGTACACTAAGGCGACTTGGTTCCCCAAATTTCGTTCTTCTATGTTGAAGCGTTCATTTCCAGTAACAGTTTGAATTTTTAGGTTTCACTCTGTTTTCTCCTATATTGATACATGTACTTGGAACTCTAAATCCAACACGGTTTGTGCTAGCTTCTTGAAACTTGACACAGTAAAGTAGTTTCACGTTCTATCTCTATGGTTTGTTTCCTCTTGATGTAGCCCTAAGCACTGACTGGCGAGAAACACTTTCATGGAAAGGGGTTGCCAAGCTTCCAAAAATTACGAATCTCCAGAAATCTCAGCAAAAACTTTTTCACCCAAACTGGATGATACTGTCAGGTAATGACCAGTACACTAAGGCGACTTGGTTCCCCAAATTTCGTTCTTCTATGTTGAAGCGTTCATTTCCAGTAACAGTTTGAATTTTTAGGTTTCACTCTGTTTTCTCCTATATTGATAGATGTATCTGGAACTCTAAATCCAACACGGTTTGTGCTAGCTTCTTGAAACTTGACACAGTAAAGTAGTTTCACGTTCTATCTCTATGTTTTGTTTCCTCTTGATGTAGCCCTAAGCAGTGACTGGCGAGAAACACTTTCATGGAAAGGGGTTGCCAAGCTTCCAAAAATTACGAATCTCCAGAAATCTCAGCAAATACTTTCTCACCCAAACTGGATGATACTGACAGGTAATGATCAGTACACTAAGGCGACTTGGTTCCCCAAATTTCGTTCTTCTATGTTGAAGCGTTCATTTCCAGTAACACTTTGAACTTTTAGGTATCACTCTGTTTTCTCCTATATTGATACATGTACTTGGAACTCTAAATCCAACACGGTTTGTGCTAGCTTCTTGAAACTTGACACAGTAAAGTAGTTTCACGTTCTATCTCTATGTTTTGTTTCCTCTTGATGTAGCCCTAAGCAGTGACTGGCGAGAAACACTTTCATGGAACGGGGTTTCCAAGCTTCCAAAAATTACGAATCTCCAGAAATCTCAGCAAATATTTTTTTACCCAAACTGGATGATACTTTCAGGTAATGATCAGTACACTAAGGCGACTTGGTTCCCCAAATTTCGTTCTTCTATGTTGAAGCGTTCATTTCCAGTAACAGTTTGAATTTTTAGGTATCACTCTGTTTTCTCCTATATTGATACATGTACTTGGAACTCTATATCCAACAAGGTTTGTGCTAGCTTCTTGAAACTTGACACAGTAAAGTAGTTTCACATTCTATCTCTATGTTTTGTTTCCTCTTGATGTAGCCCTAAGCACTGACTGGCGAGAAACACTTTCATGGAAAGGGGTTGCCAAGCTTCCAAAAATTACGAATCTCCAGAAATCTCAGCAAATATTTTTTCACCCAAACTGGATGATACTTTCAGGTAATGATCAGTACACTAAGGCGACTTGGTTCCCCAAATTTCGTTCTTCTACGTTGAAGCGTTCATTTCCAGTAACAGTTTGAATTTTTAGGTTTCACTCTGTTTTCTCCTATATTGATAGATGTATCTGGAACTCTAAATCCAACACGGTTTGTGCTAGCTTCTTGAAACTTGACACAGTAAAGTAGTTTCACGTTCTATCTCTATGGTTTGTTTCCTCTTGATGTAGCCCTAAGCACTGACTGGAGAGAAACACTTTCATGGAAAGGGGTTGCCAAGCTTCCAAAAATTACGAATCTCCAGAAATCTCAGCAAATATTTTTTCACCCAAACTGGATGATACTTTCAGGTAATGATCAGTACACTAAGGCGACTTGGTTCCCCAAATTTCGTTCTTCTACGTTGAAGCGTTCATTTCCAGTAACAGTTTGAATTTTTAGGTTTCACTCTGTTTTCTCCTATATTGATAGATGTATCTGGAACTCTAAATCCAACACGGTTTGTGCTAGCTTCTTGAAACTTGACACAGTAAAGTAGTTTCACGTTCTATCTCTATGGTTTGTTTCCTCTTGATGTAGCCCTAAGCAGTGACTGGAGAGAAACACTTTCATGGAAAGGGGTTGCCAAACTTCCAAAAATTACGAATCTCCAGAAATCTCAGCAAATATTTTTTCACCCAAACTGGATGATACTTTCAGGTAATGATCAGTACACGAAGGCGACTTGGTTCCCCAAATTTCGTTCTTCTATGTTGAAGCGTTCATTTCCAGTAACAGTTTGAATTTTTAGGTTTCACTCTGTTTTCTCCTATATTGATAGATGTATCTGGAACTCTAAATCCAACACGGTTTGTGCTAGCTTCTTGAAACTTGACACAGTAAAGTAGTTTCAGGTTCTATCTCTATGTTTTGTTTCCTCTTGATTTAGCCCTAAGCAGTGACTGGCGAGAAACACTTTCATGGAAAGGGGTTGCCAAGCTTCCAAAAATTACGAATCTCCAGAAATCTCAGCAAATACTTTTTCACCCAAACTGGATGATACTGTCAGGTAATGATCAGTACACTAAGGCAACTTGGTTCCCCAAATTTCGTTCTTCTATGTTGAAGCGTTCATTTCCAGTAACACTTTGAATTTTTAGGTATCACTCTGTTTTCTCCTATATTGATACATGTACTTGGAACTCTAAATCCAACACGGTTTGTGCTAGCTTCTTGAAACTTGACACAGTAAAGTAGTTTCACGTTCTATCTCTATGTTTTGTTTCCTCTTGATGTAGCCCTAAGCAGTGACTGGCGAGAAACACTTTCATGGAACGGGGTTTCCAAGGTTCCAAAAATTACGAATCTCCAGAAATCTCAGCAAATATTTTTTCACCCAAACTGGATGATACTTTCAGGTAATGATCAGTACACTAAGGCGACTTGGTTCCCCAAATTTCGTTCTTCTACGTTGAAGCGTTCATTTCCAGTAACAGTTTGAATTTTTAGGTTTCACTCTGTTTTCTCCTATATTGATAGATGTATCTGGAACTCTAAATCCAACACGGTTTGTGCTAGCTTCTTGAAACTTGACACAGTAAAGTAGTTTCACGTTCTATCTCTATGGTTTGTTTCCTCTTGATGTAGCCCTAAGCAGTGACTGGAGAGAAACACTTTCATGGAAAGGGGTTGCCCAGCTTCCAAAAATTACGAATCTCCAGAAATCTCAGCAAATATTTTTTCACCCAAACTGGATGATACTTTCAGGTAATGATCAGTACACTAAGGCGACTTGGTTCCCCAAATTTCGTTCTTCTATGTTGAAGCGTTCATTTCCAGTAACAGTTTGAATTTTTAGGTATCACTCTGTTTTCTCCTATATTGATACATGTACTTGGAACTCTAAATCCAACACGGTTTGTGCTAGCTTCTTGAAACTTGACACAGTAAAGTAGTTTCACGTTCTATCTCTATGGTTTGTTTCCTCTTGATGTAGCCCTAAGCACTGACTGGCGAGAAACACTTTCAGGGAAAGGGGTTGCCCAGCTTCCAAAAATTACGAATCTCCAGAAATCTCAGCCAATATTTTTTCACCCAAACTGGATGATACTGTCAGGTAATGACCAGTACACTAAAGCGACTTGGTTCCCCAAATTTCGTTCTTCTATGTTGAAGCGTTCATTTCCAGTAACACTTTGAATTTTTAGGTATCACTCTGTTTTCTCCTATATTGATACATGTACTTGGAACTCTAAATCCAACACGGTTTGTGCTAGCTTCTTGAAACTTGACACAGTAAAGTAGTTTCACGTTCTATCTCTATGTTTTGTTTCCTCTTGATGTAGCCCTAAGCACTGACTGGCGAGAAACACTTTCATGGAAAGGGGTTGCCAAGCTTCCAAAATTACGAATCTCCAGAAATCTCAGCAAATATTTTTTCACCCAAACTGGATGATACTTTCAGGTAATGATCAGTACACGAAGGCGACTTGGTTCCCCAAATTTCGTTCTTCTACGATGAAGCGTTCATTTCCAGTAACAGTTTGAATTTTTAGGTTTCACTCTGTTTTCTCCTATATTGATAGATGTATTTGGAACTCTAAATCCAACACGGATTGTGCTAGCTTCTTGAAACTTGACACAGTAAAGTAGTTTCACGTTCTATCTCTATGGTTTGTTTCCTCTTGATGTAGCCCTAAGCACTGACTGGCGAGAAACACTTTCATGGAAAGGGGTTGCCAAGCTTCCAAAAATTACGAATCTCCAGAAATCTCAGCAAATATTTTTTCACCCAAACTGGATGATACTTTCAGGTAATGATCAGTACACTAAGGCGACTTGGTTCCCCAAATTTCGTTCTTCTATGTTGAAGCGTTCATTTCCAGTAACACTTTGAATTTTTAGGTTTCACTCTGTTTTCTCCTATATTGATAGATGTATCTGGAACTCTAAATCCAACACGGTTTGTGCTAGCTTCTTGAAACTTGACACAGTAAAGTAGTTTCACGTTCTATCTCTATGGTTTGTTTCCTCTTGATGTAGCCCTAAGCACTGACTGGAGAGAAACACTTTCATGGAAAGGGGTTGCCAAGCTTCCAAAAATTACGAATCTCCAGAAATCTCAGCAAATATTTTTTCACCCAAACTGGATGATACTTTCAGGTAATGATCAGTACACGAAGGCGGCTTGGTTCCCCAAATTTCGTTATTCTATGTTGAAGCGTTCATTTCCAGTAACAGTTTGAATTTTTAGGTTTCACTCTGTTTTCTCCTATATTGATAGATGTATCTGGAACTCTAAATCCAACACGGTTTGTGCTAGCTTCTTGAAACTTGACACAGTAAAGTAGTTTCACGTTCTATCTCTATGGTTTGTTTCCTCTTGATGTAGCCCTAAGCACTGACTGGAGAGAAACACTTTCATGGAAAGGGGTTGCCAAACTTCCAAAAATTACGAATCTCCAGAAATCTCAGCAAATATTTTTTCACCCAAACTGGATGATACTTTCAGGTAATGATCAGTACACGAAGGCGACTTGGTTCCCCAAATTTCGTTCTTCTATGTTGAAGCGTTCATTTCCAGTAACAGTTTGAATTTTTAGGTTTCACTCTGTTTTCTCCTATATTGATAGATGTATCTGGAACTCTAAATCCAACACGGTTTGTGCTAGCTTCTTGAAACTTGACACAGTAAAGTAGTTTCAGGTTCTATCTCTATGTTTTGTTTCCTCTTGATTTAGCCCTAAGCAGTGACTGGCGAGAAACACTTTCATGGAAAGGGGTTGCCAAGCTTCCAAAAATTACGAATCTCCAGAAATCTCAGCAAATACTTTCTCACCCAAACTGGATGATACTGACAGGTAATGATCAGTACACTAAGGCGACTTGGTTCCCCAAATTTCGTTCTTCTATGTTGAAGCGTTCATTTCCAGTAACACTTTGAACTTTTAGGTATCACTCTGTTTTCTCCTATATTGATACATGTACTTGGAACTCTAAATCCAACACGGTTTGTGCTAGCTTCTTGAAACTTGACACAGTAAAGTAGTTTCACGTTCTATCTCTATGTTTTGTTTCCTCTTGATGTAGCCCTAAGCAGTGACTGGCGAGAAACACTTTCATGGAACGGGGTTTCCAAGCTTCCAAAAATTACGAATCTCCAGAAATCTCAGCAAATATTTTTTCACCCAAACTGGATGATACTTTCAGGTAATGATCAGTACACTAAGGCGACTTGGTTCCCCAAATTTCGTTCTTCTATGTTGAAGCGTTCATTTCCAGTAACAGTTTGAATTTTTAGGTATCACTCTGTTTTCTCCTATATTGATACATGTACTTGGAACTCTTAATCCAACAAGGTTTGTGCTAGCTTCTTGAAACTTGACACAGTAAAGTAGTTTCACATTCTATCTCTATGTTTTGTTTCCTCTTGATGTAGCCCTAAGCACTGACTGGCGAGAAACACTTTCATGGAAAGGGGTTGCCAAGCTTCCAAAAATTACGAATCTCCAGAAATCTCAGCAAATATTTTTTCACCCAAACTGGATGATACTTTCAGGTAATGATCAGTACACTAAGGCGACTTGGTTCCCCAAATTTCGTTCTTCTACGTTGAAGCGTTCATTTCCAGTAACAGTTTGAATTTTTAGGTTTCACTCTGTTTTCTCCTATATTGATAGATGTATCTGGAACTCTAAATCCAACACGGTTTGTGCTAGCTTCTTGAAACTTGACACAGTAAAGTAGTTTCACGTTCTATCTCTATGGTTTGTTTCCTCTTGATGTAGCCCTAAGCACTGACTGGAGAGAAACACTTTCATGGAAAGGGGTTGCCAAGCTTCCAAAAATTACGAATCTCCAGAAATCTCAGCAAATATTTTTTCACCCAAACTGGATGATACTTTCAGGTAATGATCAGTACACTAAGGCGACTTGGTTCCCCAAATTTCGTTCTTCTACGTTGAAGCGTTCATTTCCAGTAACAGTTTGAATTTTTAGGTTTCACTCTGTTTTCTCCTATATTGATAGATGTATCTGGAACTCTAAATCCAACACGGTTTGTGCTAGCTTCTTGAAACTTGACACAGTAAAGTAGTTTCACGTTCTATCTCTATGGTTTGTTTCCTCTTGATGTAGCCCTAAGCAGTGACTGGAGAGAAACACTTTCATGGAAAGGGGTTGCCAAACTTCCAAAAATTACGAATCTCCAGAAATCTCAGCAAATATTTTTTCACCCAAACTGGATGATACTTTCAGGTAATGATCAGTACACGAAGGCGACTTGGTTCCCCAAATTTCGTTCTTCTATGTTGAAGCGTTCATTTCCAGTAACAGTTTGAATTTTTAGGTTTCACTCTGTTTTCTCCTATATTGATAGATGTATCTGGAACTCTAAATCCAACACGGTTTGTGCTAGCTTCTTGAAACTTGACACAGTAAAGTAGTTTCAGGTTCTATCTCTATGTTTTGTTTCCTCTTGATTTAGCCCTAAGCAGTGACTGGCGAGAAACACTTTCATGGAAAGGGGTTGCCAAGCTTCCAAAAATTACGAATCTCCAGAAATCTCAGCAAATACTTTTTCACCCAAACTGGATGATACTGTCAGGTAATGATCAGTACACTAAGGCAACTTGGTTCCCCAAATTTTGTTCTTCTATGTTGAAGCGTTCATTTCCAGTAACACTTTGAATTTTTAGGTATCACTCTGTTTTCTCCTATATTGATACATGTACTTGGAACTCTAAATCCAACACGGTTTGTGCTAGCTTCTTGAAACTTGACACAGTAAAGTAGTTTCACGTTCTATCTCTATGTTTTGTTTCCTCTTGATGTAGCCCTAAGCAGTGACTGGCGAGAAACACTTTCATGGAACGGGGTTTCCAAGGTTCCAAAAATTACGAATCTCCAGAAATCTCAGCAAATATTTTTTCACCCAAACTGGATGATACTTTCAGGTAATGATCAGTACACTAAGGCGACTTGGTTCCCCAAATTTCGTTCTTCTACGTTGAAGCGTTCATTTCCAGTAACAGTTTGAATTTTTAGGTTTCACTCTGTTTTCTCCTATATTGATAGATGTATCTGGAACTCTAAATCCAACACGGTTTGTGCTAGCTTCTTGAAACTTGACACAGTAAAGTAGTTTCACGTTCTATCTCTATGGTTTGTTTCCTCTTGATGTAGCCCTAAGCAGTGACTGGAGAGAAACACTTTCATGGAAAGGGGTTGCCCAGCTTCCAAAAATTACTAATCTCCAGAAATCTCAGCAAATATTTTTTCACCCAAACTGGATGATACTTTCAGGTAATGATCAGTACACTAAGGCGACTTGGTTCCCCAAATTTCGTTCTTCTATGTTGAAGCGTTCATTTCCAGTAACAGTTTGAATTTTTAGGTATCACTCTGTTTTCTCCTATATTGATACATGTACTTGGAACTCTAAATCCAACACGGTTTGTGCTAGCTTCTTGAAACTTGACACAGTAAAGTAGTTTCACGTTCTATCTCTATGGTTTGTTTCCTCTTGATGTAGCCCTAAGCACTGACTGGCGAGAAACACTTTCAGGGAAAGGGGTTGCCCAGCTTCCAAAAATTACGAATCTCCAGAAATCTCAGCCAATATTTTTTCACCCAAACTGGATGATACTGTCAGGTAATGACCAGTACACTAAAGCGACTTGGTTCCCCAAATTTCGTTCTTCTATGTTGAAGCGTTCATTTCCAGTAACACTTTGAATTTTTAGGTATCACTCTGTTTTCTCCTATATTGATACATGTACTTGGAACTCTAAATCCAACACGGTTTGTGCTAGCTTCTTGAAACTTGACACAGTAAAGTAGTTTCACGTTCTATCTCTATGTTTTGTTTCCTCTTGATGTAGCCCTAAGCACTGACTGGCGAGAAACACTTTCATGGAAAGGGGTTGCCAAGCTTCCAAAATTACGAATCTCCAGAAATCTCAGCAAATATTTTTTCACCCAAACTGGATGATACTTTCAGGTAATGATCAGTACACTAAGGCGACTTGGTTCCCCAAATTTCGTTCTTCTACGATGAAGCGTTCATTTCCAGTAACAGTTTGAATTTTTAGGTTTCACTCTGTTTTCTCCTATATTGATAGATGTATTTGGAACTCTAAATCCAACACGGTTTGTGCTAGCTTCTTGAAACTTGACACAGTAAAGTAGTTTCACGTTCTATCTCTATGGTTTGTTTCCTCTTGATGTAGCCCTAAGCACTGACTGGAGAGAAACACTTTCATGGAAAGGGGTTGCCAAACTTCCAAAAATTACGAATCTCCAGAAATCTCAGCAAATATTTTTTCACCCAAACTGGATGATACTTTCAGGTAATGATCAGTACACGAAGGCGACTTGGTTCCCCAAATTTCGTTCTTCTATGTTGAAGCGTTCATTTCCAGTAACAGTTTGAATTTTTAGGTTTCACTCTGTTTTCTCCTATATTGATAGATGTATCTGGAACTCTAAATCCAACACGGTTTGTGCTAGCTTCTTGAAACTTGACACAGTAAAGTAGTTTCAGGTTCTATCTCTATGTTTTGTTTCCTCTTGATTTAGCCCTAAGCAGTGACTGGCGAGAAACACTTTCATGGAAAGGGGTTGCCAAGCTTCCAAAAATTACGAATCTCCAGAAATCTCAGCAAATACTTTCTCACCCAAACTGGATGATACTGACAGGTAATGATCAGTACACTAAGGCGACTTGGTTCCCCAAATTTCGTTCTTCTATGTTGAAGCGTTCATTTCCAGTAACACTTTGAACTTTTAGGTATCACTCTGTTTTCTCCTATATTGATACATGTACTTGGAACTCTAAATCCAACACGGTTTGTGCTAGCTTCTTGAAACTTGACACAGTAAAGTAGTTTCACGTTCTATCTCTATGTTTTGTTTCCTCTTGATGTAGCCCTAAGCAGTGACTGGCGAGAAACACTTTCATGGAACGGGGTTTCCAAGCTTCCAAAAATTACGAATCTCCAGAAATCTCAGCAAATATTTTTTCACCCAAACTGGATGATACTTTCAGGTAATGATCAGTACACTAAGGCGACTTGGTTCCCCAAATTTCGTTCTTCTATGTTGAAGCGTTCATTTCCAGTAACAGTTTGAATTTTTAGGTATCACTCTGTTTTCTCCTATATTGATACATGTACTTGGAACTCTTAATCCAACAAGGTTTGTGCTAGCTTCTTGAAACTTGACACAGTAAAGTAGTTTCACATTCTATCTCTATGTTTTGTTTCCTCTTGATGTAGCCCTAAGCACTGACTGGCGAGAAACACTTTCATGGAAAGGGGTTGCCAAGCTTCCAAAAATTACGAATCTCCAGAAATCTCAGCAAATATTTTTTCACCCAAACTGGATGATACTTTCAGGTAATGATCAGTACACTAAGGCGACTTGGTTCCCCAAATTTCGTTCTTCTACGTTGAAGCGTTCATTTCCAGTAACAGTTTGAATTTTTAGGTTTCACTCTGTTTTCTCCTATATTGATAGATGTATCTGGAACTCTAAATCCAACACGGTTTGTGCTAGCTTCTTGAAACTTGACACAGTAAAGTAGTTTCACGTTCTATCTCTATGGTTTGTTTCCTCTTGATGTAGCCCTAAGCACTGACTGGAGAGAAACACTTTCATGGAAAGGGGTTGCCAAGCTTCCAAAAATTACGAATCTCCAGAAATCTCAGCAAATATTTTTTCACCCAAACTGGATGATACTTTCAGGTAATGATCAGTACACTAAGGCGACTTGGTTCCCCAAATTTCGTTCTTCTACGTTGAAGCGTTCATTTCCAGTAACAGTTTGAATTTTTAGGTTTCACTCTGTTTTCTCCTATATTGATAGATGTATCTGGAACTCTAAATCCAACACGGTTTGTGCTAGCTTCTTGAAACTTGACACAGTAAAGTAGTTTCACGTTCTATCTCTATGGTTTGTTTCCTCTTGATGTAGCCCTAAGCAGTGACTGGAGAGAAACACTTTCATGGAAAGGGGTTGCCAAACTTCCAAAAATTACGAATCTCCAGAAATCTCAGCAAATATTTTTTCACCCAAACTGGATGATACTTTCAGGTAATGATCAGTACACGAAGGCGACTTGGTTCCCCAAATTTCGTTCTTCTATGTTGAAGCGTTCATTTCCAGTAACAGTTTGAATTTTTAGGTTTCACTCTGTTTTCTCCTATATTGATAGATGTATCTGGAACTCTAAATCCAACACGGTTTGTGCTAGCTTCTTGAAACTTGACACAGTAAAGTAGTTTCAGGTTCTATCTCTATGTTTTGTTTCCTCTTGATTTAGCCCTAAGCAGTGACTGGCGAGAAACACTTTCATGGAAAGGGGTTGCCAAGCTTCCAAAAATTACGAATCTCCAGAAATCTCAGCAAATACTTTTTCACCCAAACTGGATGATACTGTCAGGTAATGATCAGTACACTAAGGCAACTTGGTTCCCCAAATTTCGTTCTTCTATGTTGAAGCGTTCATTTCCAGTAACACTTTGAATTTTTAGGTATCACTCTGTTTTCTCCTATATTGATACATGTACTTGGAACTCTAAATCCAACACGGTTTGTGCTAGCTTCTTGAAACTTGACACAGTAAAGTAGTTTCACGTTCTATCTCTATGTTTTGTTTCCTCTTGATGTAGCCCTAAGCAGTGACTGGCGAGAAACACTTTCATGGAACGGGGTTTCCAAGGTTCCAAAAATTACGAATCTCCAGAAATCTCAGCAAATATTTTTTCACCCAAACTGGATGATACTTTCAGGTAATGATCAGTACACTAAGGCGACTTGGTTCCCCAAATTTCGTTCTTCTACGTTGAAGCGTTCATTTCCAGTAACAGTTTGAATTTTTAGGTTTCACTCTGTTTTCTCCTATATTGATAGATGTATCTGGAACTCTAAATCCAACACGGTTTGTGCTAGCTTCTTGAAACTTGACACAGTAAAGTAGTTTCACGTTCTATCTCTATGGTTTGTTTCCTCTTGATGTAGCCCTAAGCAGTGACTGGAGAGAAACACTTTCATGGAAAGGGGTTGCCCAGCTTCCAAAAATTACTAATCTCCAGAAATCTCAGCAAATATTTTTTCACCCAAACTGGATGATACTTTCAGGTAATGATCAGTACACTAAGGCGACTTGGTTCCCCAAATTTCGTTCTTCTATGTTGAAGCGTTCATTTCCAGTAACAGTTTGAATTTTTAGGTATCACTCTGTTTTCTCCTATATTGATACATGTACTTGGAACTCTAAATCCAACACGGTTTGTGCTAGCTTCTTGAAACTTGACACAGTAAAGTAGTTTCACGTTCTATCTCTATGGTTTGTTTCCTCTTGATGTAGCCCTAAGCACTGACTGGCGAGAAACACTTTCAGGGAAAGGGGTTGCCCAGCTTCCAAAAATTACGAATCTCCAGAAATCTCAGCCAATATTTTTTCACCCAAACTGGATGATACTGTCAGGTAATGACCAGTACACTAAAGCGACTTGGTTCCCCAAATTTCGTTCTTCTATGTTGAAGCGTTCATTTCCAGTAACACTTTGAATTTTTAGGTATCACTCTGTTTTCTCCTATATTGATACATGTACTTGGAACTCTAAATCCAACACGGTTTGTGCTAGCTTCTTGAAACTTGACACAGTAAAGTAGTTTCACGTTCTATCTCTATGTTTTGTTTCCTCTTGATGTAGCCCTAAGCACTGACTGGCGAGAAACACTTTCATGGAAAGGGGTTGCCAAGCTTCCAAAATTACGAATCTCCAGAAATCTCAGCAAATATTTTTTCACCCAAACTGGATGATACTTTCAGGTAATGATCAGTACACTAAGGCGACTTGGTTCCCCAAATTTCGTTCTTCTACGATGAAGCGTTCATTTCCAGTAACAGTTTGAATTTTTAGGTTTCACTCTGTTTTCTCCTATATTGATAGATGTATTTGGAACTCTAAATCCAACACGGATTGTGCTAGCTTCTTGAAACTTGACACAGTAAAGTAGTTTCACGTTCTATCTCTATGGTTTGTTTCCTCTTGATGTAGCCCTAAGCACTGACTGGCGAGAAACACTTTCATGGAAAGGGGTTGCCAAGCTTCCAAAAATTACGAATCTCCAGAAATCTCAGCAAATATTTTTTCACCCAAACTGGATGATACTGTCAGGTAATGATCAGTACACTAAGGCGACTTGGTTCCCCAAATTTCGTTCTTCTATGTTGAAGCGTTCATTTCCAGTAACACTTTGAATTTTTAGGTATCACTCTGTTTTCTCCTATATTGATACATGTACTTGGAACTCTAAATCCAACACGGTTTGTGCTAGCTTCTTGAAACTTGACACAGTAAAGTAGTTTCACGTTCTATCTCTATGTTTTGTTTCCTCTTGATGTAGCCCTAAGCAGTGACTGGCGAGAAACACTTTCATGGAACGGGGTTTCCAAGGTTCCAAAAATTACGAATCTCCAGAAATCTCAGCAAATATTTTTTCACCCAAACTGGATGATACTTTCAGGTAATGATCAGTACACTAAGGCGACTTGGTTCCCCAAATTTCGTTCTTCTATGTTGATGCGTTCATTTCCAGTAACACTTTGAATTTTTAGGTATCACTCTGTTTTCTCCTATATTGATACATGTACTTGGAACTCTAAATCCAACACGGTTTGTGCTAGCTTCTTGAAACTTGACACAGTAAAATAGTTTCACGTTCTATCTCTATGTTTTGTTTCCTCTTAATGTAGCCCTAAGCAGTGACTGGCGAGAAACACTTTCATGGAACGGGGTTTCCAAGGTTCCAAAAATTACGAATCCCCAGAAATCTCAGCCAATATTTTTTCACCCAAACTGGTTGATACTTTCAGGTAATGATCAGTACACTAAGGCGACTTGGTTCCCCAAATTTCGTTCTTCTATGTTGAAGCGTTCATTTCCAGTAACAGTTTGAATTTTTAGGTATCACTCTGTTTTCTCCTATATTGATACATGTACTTGGAACTCTTAATCCAACAAGGTTTGTGCTAGCTTCTTGAAACTTGACACAGTAAAGTAGTTTCACATTCTATCTCTATGTTTTGTTTCCTCTTGATGTAGCCCTAAGCACTGACTGGCGAGAAACACTTTCATGGAAAGGGGTTGCCAAGCTTCCAAAAATTACGAATCTCCAGAAATCTCAGCAAATATTTTTTCACCCAAACTGGATGATACTTTCAGGTAATGATCAGTACACTAAGGCGACTTGGTTCCCCAAATTTCGTTCTTCTACGTTGAAGCGTTCATTTCCAGTAACAGTTTGAATTTTTAGGTTTCACTCTGTTTTCTCCTATATTGATAGATGTATCTGGAACTCTAAATCCAACACGGTTTGTGCTAGCTTCTTGAAACTTGACACAGTAAAGTAGTTTCACGTTCTATCTCTATGGTTTGTTTCCTCTTGATGTAGCCCTAAGCACTGACTGGAGAGAAACACTTTCATGGAAAGGGGTTGCCAAGCTTCCAAAAATTACGAATCTCCAGAAATCTCAGCAAATATTTTTTCACCCAAACTGGATGATACTTTCAGGTAATGATCAGTACACTAAGGCGACTTGGTTCCCCAAATTTCGTTCTTCTACGTTGAAGCGTTCATTTCCAGTAACAGTTTGAATTTTTAGGTTTCACTCTGTTTTCTCCTATATTGATAGATGTATCTGGAACTCTAAATCCAACACGGTTTGTGCTAGCTTCTTGAAACTTGACACAGTAAAGTAGTTTCACGTTCTATCTCTATGGTTTGTTTCCTCTTGATGTAGCCCTAAGCAGTGACTGGAGAGAAACACTTTCATGGAAAGGGGTTGCCAAACTTCCAAAAATTACGAATCTCCAGAAATCTCAGCAAATATTTTTTCACCCAAACTGGATGATACTTTCAGGTAATGATCAGTACACGAAGGCGACTTGGTTCCCCAAATTTCGTTCTTCTATGTTGAAGCGTTCATTTCCAGTAACAGTTTGAATTTTTAGGTTTCACTCTGTTTTCTCCTATATTGATAGATGTATCTGGAACTCTAAATCCAACACGGTTTGTGCTAGCTTCTTGAAACTTGACACAGTAAAGTAGTTTCAGGTTCTATCTCTATGTTTTGTTTCCTCTTGATTTAGCCCTAAGCAGTGACTGGCGAGAAACACTTTCATGGAAAGGGGTTGCCAAGCTTCCAAAAATTACGAATCTCCAGAAATCTCAGCAAATACTTTTTCACCCAAACTGGATGATACTGTCAGGTAATGATCAGTACACTAAGGCAACTTGGTTCCCCAAATTTCGTTCTTCTATGTTGAAGCGTTCATTTCCAGTAACACTTTGAATTTTTAGGTATCACTCTGTTTTCTCCTATATTGATACATGTACTTGGAACTCTAAATCCAACACGGTTTGTGCTAGCTTCTTGAAACTTGACACAGTAAAGTAGTTTCACGTTCTATCTCTATGTTTTGTTTCCTCTTGATGTAGCCCTAAGCAGTGACTGGCGAGAAACACTTTCATGGAACGGGGTTTCCAAGGTTCCAAAAATTACGAATCTCCAGAAATCTCAGCAAATATTTTTTCACCCAAACTGGATGATACTTTCAGGTAATGATCAGTACACTAAGGCGACTTGGTTCCCCAAATTTCGTTCTTCTACGTTGAAGCGTTCATTTCCAGTAACAGTTTGAATTTTTAGGTTTCACTCTGTTTTCTCCTATATTGATAGATGTATCTGGAACTCTAAATCCAACACGGTTTGTGCTAGCTTCTTGAAACTTGACACAGTAAAGTAGTTTCACGTTCTATCTCTATGGTTTGTTTCCTCTTGATGTAGCCCTAAGCAGTGACTGGAGAGAAACACTTTCATGGAAAGGGGTTGCCCAGCTTCCAAAAATTACGAATCTCCAGAAATCTCAGCAAATATTTTTTCACCCAAACTGGATGATACTTTCAGGTAATGATCAGTACACTAAGGCGACTTGGTTCCCCAAATTTCGTTCTTCTATGTTGAAGCGTTCATTTCCAGTAACAGTTTGAATTTTTAGGTATCACTCTGTTTTCTCCTATATTGATACATGTACTTGGAACTCTAAATCCAACACGGTTTGTGCTAGCTTCTTGAAACTTGACACAGTAAAGTAGTTTCACGTTCTATCTCTATGGTTTGTTTCCTCTTGATGTAGCCCTAAGCACTGACTGGCGAGAAACACTTTCAGGGAAAGGGGTTGCCCAGCTTCCAAAAATTACGAATCTCCAGAAATCTCAGCCAATATTTTTTCACCCAAACTGGATGATACTGTCAGGTAATGACCAGTACACTAAAGCGACTTGGTTCCCCAAATTTCGTTCTTCTATGTTGAAGCGTTCATTTCCAGTAACACTTTGAATTTTTAGGTATCACTCTGTTTTCTCCTATATTGATACATGTACTTGGAACTCTAAATCCAACACGGTTTGTGCTAGCTTCTTGAAACTTGACACAGTAAAGTAGTTTCACGTTCTATCTCTATGTTTTGTTTCCTCTTGATGTAGCCCTAAGCACTGACTGGCGAGAAACACTTTCATGGAAAGGGGTTGCCAAGCTTCCAAAATTACGAATCTCCAGAAATCTCAGCAAATATTTTTTCACCCAAACTGGATGATACTTTCAGGTAATGATCAGTACACTAAGGCGACTTGGTTCCCCAAATTTCGTTCTTCTACGATGAAGCGTTCATTTCCAGTAACAGTTTGAATTTTTAGGTTTCACTCTGTTTTCTCCTATATTGATAGATGTATTTGGAACTCTAAATCCAACACGGATTGTGCTAGCTTCTTGAAACTTGACACAGTAAAGTAGTTTCACGTTCTATCTCTATGGTTTGTTTCCTCTTGATGTAGCCCTAAGCACTGACTGGCGAGAAACACTTTCATGGAAAGGGGTTGCCAAGCTTCCAAAAATTACGAATCTCCAGAAATCTCAGCAAATATTTTTTCACCCAAACTGGATGATACTGTCAGGTAATGATCAGTACACTAAGGCGACTTGGTTCCCCAAATTTCGTTCTTCTATGTTGAAGCGTTCATTTCCAGTAACACTTTGAATTTTTAGGTATCACTCTGTTTTCTCCTATATTGATACATGTACTTGGAACTCTAAATCCAACACGGTTTGTGCTAGCTTCTTGAAACTTGACACAGTAAAGTAGTTTCACGTTCTATCTCTATGTTTTGTTTCCTCTTGATGTAGCCCTAAGCAGTGACTGGCGAGAAACACTTTCATGGAACGGGGTTTCCAAGGTTCCAAAAATTACGAATCTCCAGAAATCTCAGCAAATATTTTTTCACCCAAACTGGATGATACTTTCAGGTAATGATCAGTACACTAAGGCGACTTGGTTCCCCAAATTTCGTTCTTCTATGTTGATGCGTTCATTTCCAGTAACACTTTGAATTTTTAGGTATCACTCTGTTTTCTCCTATATTGATACATGTACTTGGAACTCTAAATCCAACACGGTTTGTGCTAGCTTCTTGAAACTTGACACAGTAAAGTAGTTTCACGTTCTATCTCTATGTTTTGTTTCCTCTTAATGTAGCCCTAAGCAGTGACTGGCGAGAAACACTTTCATGGAACGGGGTTTCCAAGGTTCCAAAAATTACGAATCCCCAGAAATCTCAGCCAATATTTTTTCACCCAAACTGGTTGATACTTTCAGGTAATGATCAGTACACTAAGGCGACTTGGTTCCCCAAATTTCGTTCTTCTATGTTGAAGCGTTCATTTCCAGTAACAGTTTGAATTTTTAGGTATCACTCTGTTTTCTCCTATATTGATACATGTACTTGGAACTCTAAATCCAACAAGGTTTGTGCTAGCTTCTTCAAACTTGACACAGTAAAGTAGTTTCACGTTCTATCTCTATGTTTTGTTTCCTCTTGATATAGCCCTAAGCACTGACTGGCGAGAAACACTTTCATGGAAAGGGGTTGCCAAGCTTCCAAAAATTACGAATCTCCAGAAATCGCAGCAAATATTTTTTCACCCAAACTGGATGATACTTTCAGGTAATGATCAGTACACTAAGGCGACTTGGTTCCCCAAATTTCGTTCTTCTACGTTGAAGCGTTCATTTCCAGTAACAGTTTGAATTTTTAGGTTTCACTCTGTTTTCTCCTATATTGATAGATGTATCTGGAACTCTAAATCCAACACGGTTTGTGCTAGCTTCTTGAAACTTGACACAGTAAAGTAGTTTCACGTTCTATCTCTATGGTTTGTTTCCTCTTGATGTAGCCCTAAGCACTGACTGGAGAGAAACACTTTCATGGAAAGGGGTAGCCAAGCTTCCAAAAATTACGAATCTCCAGAAATCTCAGCAAATATTTTTTCACCCAAACTGGATGATACTTTCAGGTAATGATCAGTACACGAAGGCGACTTTGTTCCCCAAATTTCGTTCTTCTATGTTGAAGCGTTCATTTCCAGTAAAAGTTTGAATTTTTAGGTTTCACTCTGTTTTCTCCTATATTGATAGATGTATCTGGAACTCTAAATCCAACACGGTTTGTGCTAGCTTCTTGAAACTTGACACAGTAAAGTAGTTTCACGTTCTATCTCTATGTTTTGTTTCCTCTTGATGTAGCCCTAAGCAGTGACTGGCGAGAAACTCTTTCATGGAAAGGGGTTGCCAAGCTTCCAAAAATTACGAATCTCCAGAAATCTCAGCAAATACTTTTTCAACCAAACTGGATGATACTTTCAGGTAATGATCAGTACACGAAGGCGACTTGGTTCCCCAAATTTCGTTCTTCTATGTTGAAGCGTTCATTTCCAGTAACACTTTGAATTTTTAGGTATCACTCTGTTTTCTCCTATATTGATACATGTACTTGGAACTCTAAATCCAACACGGTTTGTGCTAGCTTCTTGAAACTTGACACAGTAAAGTAGTTTCACGTTCTATCTCTATGGTTTGTTTCCTCTTGATGTAGCCCTAAGCACTGACTGGCGAGAAACACTTTCAGGGAAAGGGGTTGCCCAGCTTCCAAAAATTACGAATCTCCAGAAATCTCAGCCAATATTTTTTCACCCAAACTGGATGATACTGTCAGGTAATGACCAGTACACTAAAGCGACTTGGTTCCCCAAATTTCGTTCTTCTATGTTGAAGCGTTCATTTCCAGTAACACTTTGAATTTTTAGGTATCACTCTGTTTTCTCCTATATTGATACATGTACTTGGAACTCTAAATCCAACACGGTTTGTGCTAGCTTCTTGAAACTTGACACAGTAAAGTAGTTTCACGTTCTATCTCTATGTTTTGTTTCCTCTTGATGTAGCCCTAAGCACTGACTGGCGAGAAACACTTTCATGGTAAGGGGTTGCCAAGCTTCCAAAATTACGAATCTCCAGAAATCTCAGCAAATATTTTTTCACCCAAACTGGATGATACTTTCAGGTAATGATCAGTACACTAAGGCGACTTGGTTCCCCATATTTCGTTCTTCTACGTTGAAGCGTTCATTTCCAGTAACAGTTTGAATTTTTAGGTTTCACTCTGTTTTCTCCTATATTGATAGATGTATTTGGAACTCTAAATCCAACACGGATTGTGCTAGCTTCTTGAAACTTGACACAGTAAAGTAGTTTCACGTTCTATCTCTATGGTTTGTTTCCTCTTGATGTAGCCCTAAGCACTGACTGGCGAGAAACACTTTCATGGAAAGGGGTTGCCAAGCTTCCAAAAATTACGAATCTCCAGAAATCTCAGCAAATATTTTTTCACCCAAACTGGATGATACTTTCAGGTAATGATCAGTACACTAAGGCGACTTGGTTCCCCAAATTTCGTTCTTCTATGTTGAAGCGTTCATTTCCAGTAACACTTTGAATTTTTAGGTTTCACTCTGTTTTCTCCTATATTGATAGATGTATCTGGAACTCTAAATCCAACACGGTTTGTGCTAGCTTCTTGAAACTTGACACAGTAAAGTAGTTTCACGTTCTATCTCTATGGTTTGTTTCCTCTTGATGTAGCCCTAAGCACTGACTGGAGAGAAACACTTTCATGGAAAGGGGTTGCCAAGCTTCCAAAAATTACGAATCTCCAGAAATCTCAGCAAATATTTTTTCACCCAAACTGGATGATACTTTCAGGTAATGATCAGTACACGAAGGCGCCTTGGTTCCCCAAATTTCGTTATTCTATGTTGAAGCGTTCATTTCCAGTAACAGTTTGAATTTTTAGGTTTCACTCTGTTTTCTCCTATATTGATAGATGTATCTGGAACTCTAAATCCAACACGGTTTGTGCTAGCTTCTTGAAACTTGACACAGTAAAGTAGTTTCACGTTCTATCTCTATGTTTTGTTTCCTCTTGATTTAGCCCTAAGCAGTGACTGGCGAGAAACACTTTCATGGAAAGGGGTTGCCAAGCTTCCAAAAATTACGAATCTCCAGAAATCTCAGCAAATACTTTTTCACCCAAACTGGATGATACTTTCAGGTAATGATCAGTACACTAAGGCGACTTGGTTCCCCAAATTTCGTTCTTCTATGTTGAAGCGTTCATTTCCAGTAACAGTTTGAATTTTTAGGTTTCACTCTGTTTTCTCCTATATTGATACATGTACTTGGAACTCTAAATCCAACACGGTTTGTGCTAGCTTCTTGAAACTTGACACAGTAAAGTAGTTTCACGTTCTATCTCTATGGTTTGTTTCCTCTTGATGTAGCCCTAAGCACTGACTGGCGAGAAACACTTTCATGGAAAGGGGTTGCCAAGCTTCCAAAAATTACGAATCTCCAGAAATCTCAGCAAATACTTTTTCACCCAAACTGGATGATACTGTCAGGTAATGACCAGTACACTAAGGCGACTTGGTTCCCCAAATTTCGTTCTTCTATGTTGAAGCGTTCATTTCCAGTAACAGTTTGAATTTTTAGGTATCACTCTGTTTTCTCCTATATTGATAGATGTATCTGGAACTCTAAATCCAACACGGTTTGTGCTAGCTTCTTGAAGCTTGACACAGTAAAGTAGTTTCACGTTCTATCTCTATGTTTTGTTTCCTCTTGATGTAGCCCTAAGCACTGACTGGCGAGAAACACTTTCATGCAAAGGGGTTGCCAAGCTTCCAAAAATTACGAATCTCCAGAAATCTCAGCAAATATTTTTTCACCCAAACTGGATGATACTTTCAGGTAATGATCAGTACACGAAGGCGACTTGGTTCCCCAAATTTCGTTCTTCTATGTTGAAGCGTTCATTTCCAGTAACAGTTTGAATTTTTAGGTTTCACTCTGTTTTCTCCTATATTGATAGATGTATCTGGAACTCTAAATCCAACACGGTTTGTGCTAGCTTCTTGAAACTTGACACAGTAAAGTAGTTTCATGTTCTATCTCTATGTTTTGTTTCCTCTTGATGTAGCCCTAAGCAGTGACTGGCGAGAAACACTGTCATAGAAAGGGGTTGCCAAGCTTCCAAAAATTACGAATCTCCAGAAATCTCAGCAAATACTTTCTCACCCAAACTGGATGATACTGACAGGTAATGATCAGTACACTAAGGCGACTTGGTTCCCCAAATTTCGTTCTTCTATGTTGAAGCGTTCATTTCCAGTAACACTTTGAATTTTTAGGTATCACTCTGTTTTCTCCTATATTGATACATGTACTTGGAACTCTAAATCCAACACGGTTTGTGCTAGCTTCTTGAAACTTGACACAGTAAAGTAGTTTCACGTTCTATCTCTATGTTTTGTTTCCTCTTGATGTAGCCCTAAGCAGTGACTGGCGAGAAACACTTTCATGGAACGGGGTTTCCAAGCTTCCAAAAATTACGAATCTCCAGAAATCTCAGCAAATATTTTTTCACCCAAACTGGATGATACTTTCAGGTAATGATCAGTACACTAAGGCGACTTGGTTCCCCAAATTTCGTTCTTCTACGTTGAAGCGTTCATTTCCAGTAACAGTTTGAATTTTTAGGTTTCACTCTGTTTTCTCCTATATTGATAGATGTATCTGGAACTCTAAATCCAACACGGTTTGTGCTAGCTTCTTGAAACTTGACACAGTAAAGTAGTTTCACGTTCTATCTCTATGGTTTGTTTCCTCTTGTTGTAGCCCTAAGCACTGACTGGCGAGAAACACTTTTATGGAAAGGGGTTGCCAAGCTTCCAAAAATTACGAATCTCCAAAAATCTCAGCAAATACTTTTTCACCCAAACTGGATGATACTGTCAGGTAATGATCAGTACACTAAGGCAACTTGGTTCCCCAAATTTCGTTCTTCTATGTTGAAGCGTTCATTTCCAGTAACAGTTTGAATTTTTAGGTATCACTCTGTTTTCTCCTATATTGATACATGTACTTGGAACTCTAAATCCAACACGGTTTGTGCTAGCTTCTTGAAACTTGACACAGTAAAGTAGTTTCACGTTCTATCTCTATGTTTTGTTTCCTCTTAATGTAGCCCTAAGCAGTGACTGGCGAGAAACACTTTCATGGAACGGGGTTTCCAAGGTTCCAAAAATTACGAATCTCCAGAAATCTCAGCAAATATTTTTTCACCCAAACTGGATGATACTTTCAGGTAATGATCAGTACACTAAGGCGACTTGGTTCCCCAAATTTCGTTCTTCTATGTTGAAGCGTTCATTTCCAGTAACAGTTTGAATTTTTAGGTATCACTCTGTTTTCTCCTATATTGATACATGTACTTGGAACTCTAAATCCAACAAGGTTTGTGCTAGCTTCTTCAAACTTGACACAGTAAAGTAGTTTCACGTTCTATCTCTATGTTTTGTTTCCTCTTGATGTAGCCCTAAGCACTGACTGGCGAGAAACACTTTCATGGAAAGGGGTTGCCAAGCTTCCAAAAATTACGAATCTCCAGAAATCGCAGCAAATATTTTTTCACCCAAACTGGATGATACTTTCAGGTAATGATCAGTACACTAAGGCGACTTGGTTCCCCAAATTTCGTTCTTCTACGTTGAAGCGTTCATTTCCAGTAACAGTTTGAATTTTTAGGTTTCACTCTGTTTTCTCCTATATTGATAGATGTATCTGGAACTCTAAATCCAACACGGTTTGTGCTAGCTTCTTGAAACTTGACACAGTAAAGTAGTTTCACGTTCTATCTCTATTGTTTGTTTCCTCTTGATGTAGCCCTAAGCACTGACTGGAGAGAAAAACTTTCATGGAAAGGGGTAGCCAAGCTTCCAAAAATTACGAATCTCCAGAAATCTCAGCAAATATTTTTTCACCCAAACTGGATGATACTTTCAGGTAATGATCAGTACACGAAGGCGACTTGGTTCCCCAAATTTCGTTCTTCTATGTTGAAGCGTTCATTTCCAGTAACAGTTTGAATTTTTAGGTTTCACTCTCTTTTCTCCTATATTGATAGATGTATCTGGAACTCTAAATCCAACACGGTTTGTGCTAGCTTCTTGAAACTTGACACAGTAAAGTAGTTTCACGTTCTATCTCTATGTTTTGTTTCCTCTTGATGTAGCCCTAAGCAGTGACTGGAGAGAAACACTTTCATGGAAAGGGGTTGCCCAGCTTCCAAAAATTACGAATCTCCAGAAATCTCAGCAAATATTTTTTCACCCAAACTGGATGATACTTTCAGGTAATGATCAGTACACTAAGGCGACTTGGTTCCCCAAATTTCGTTCTTCTATGTTGAAGCGTTCATTTCCAGTAGCACTTTGAATTTTTAGGTATCACTCTGTTTTCTCCTATATTGATACATGTACTTGGAACTCTAAATCCGACACGGTTTGTGCTAGCTTCTTGAAACTTGACACAGTAAAGTAGTTTCACGTTCTATCTCTATGGTTTGTTTCCTCTTGTTGTAGCCCTAAGCACTGACTGGCGAGAAACACTTTCATGGAAAGGGGTTGCCAAGCTTCCAAAAATTACGAATCTCCAGAAATCTCAGCAAATATTTTTTCACCCAAACTGGATGATACTTTCAGGTAATGATCAGTACACTAAGGCGACTTGGTTCCCCAAATTTCGTTATTCTATGTTGAAGCGTTCATTTCCAGTAACAGTTTGAATTTTTAGGTTTCACTCTGTTTTCTCCTATATTGATACATGTACTTGGAACTCTAAATCCAACACGGTTTGTGCTAGCTTCTTGAAACTTGACACAGTAAAGTAGTTTCACGTTCTATCTCTATGGTTTGTTTCCTTTTGATGTAGCCCTAAGCACTGACTGGCCAGAAACACTTTCAGGGAAAGGGGTTGCCAAGCTTCCAAAAATTACGAATCTCCAGAAATCTCAGCCAATATTTTTTCACCCAAACTGGATGATACTTTCAGGTAATGATCAGGACACTAAGGCGACTTGGTTCCCCAAATTTCGTTCTTCTATGTTGAAGCGTTCATTTCCAGTAACACTTTGAATTTTTAGGTATCACTCTGTTTTCTCCTATATTGATAGATGTATCTGGAACTCTAAATCCAACACGGTTTGTGCTAGCTTCTTGAAACTTGACACAGTAAAGTAGTTTCACGTTCTATCTCTATGTTTTGTTTCCTCTTGATATAGCCCTAAGCAGTGACTGGCGAGAAACACTTTCATGAAAAGGGGTTTCCAAGCTTCCAAAAATTACGAATCTCCAGAAATCTCAGCAAATATTTTTTCACCCAAACTGGATGATACTTTCAGGTAATGATCAGTACACTAAGGCGACTTGGTTCCCCAAATTTCGTTCTTCAATGTTGAAGCGTTCATTTCCAGTAACAGTTTGAATTTTTAGGTATCACTCTGTTTTCTCCTATATTGATACATGTACTTGGAACTCTAAATCCAACACAGTTTGTGCTAGCTTCTTGAAACTTGACACAGTAAAGTAGTTTCACGTTCTATCTCTATGGTTTGTTTCCTCTTGATGTAGCCCTAAGCACTGACTGGCGAGAAACACTTTCATGGAAAGGGGTTGCCAAGCTTCCAAAAATTACGAATCTCCAGAAATCTCAGCAAATATTTTTTCACCCAA
Source organism: Spermophilus citellus (assembly GCF_964194105.1). Lineage (NCBI taxonomy): Eukaryota > Metazoa > Chordata > Mammalia > Rodentia > Sciuridae > Spermophilus > Spermophilus citellus. The sequence goes on along the minus strand of NC_138187.1, from coordinate 49,964,408 downwards.
ACTGGATGATACTTTCAGGTAATGATCAGTACACGAAGGCGACTTGGTTCCCCAAATTTCGTTCTTCTATGTTGAAGCGTTCATTTCCAGTAACAGTTTGAATTTTTAGGTTTCACTCTGTTTTCTCCTATATTGATAGATGTATCTGGAACTCTAAATCCAACACGGTTTGTGCTAGCTTCTTGAAACTTGACACAGTAAAGTAGTTTCACGTTCTATCTCTATGTTTTGTTTCCTCTTGATGTAGCCCTAAGCAGTGACTGGCGAGAAACACTTTCATGGAAAGGGGTTGCCAAGCTTCCAAAAATTACGAATCTCCAGAAATCTCAGCAAATACTTTTTCACCCAAACTGGATGATACTTTCAGGTAATGACCAGTACACTAAGGCGACTTGGTTCCCCAAATTTCGTTATTCTATGTTGAAGCGTTCATTTCCAGTAACACTTTGAATTTTTAGGTATCACTGTGTTTTCTCCTATATTGATACATGTACTTGGAATTCTAAATCCAACACGGTTTGTGCTAGCTTTTTGAAACTTGACACAGTAAAGTAGTTTCATGTTCTATCTCTATGTTTTGTTTCCTCTTGATGTAGCCCTAAGCACTGACTGGCGAGAAACACTTTCATGGAAAGGGGTTGCCAAGCTTCCAAAAATTACGAATCTCCAGAAATCTCAGCAAATATTTTTTCACCCAAACTAGATGATACTTTCAGGTAATGATCAGTACACTAAGGCGACTTGGTTCCCCAAATTTCGTTCTTCTACGTTGAAGCGTTCATTTCCAGTAACAGTTTGAATTTTTAGGTTTCACTCTGTTTTCTCCTATATTGATAGATGTATTTGGAACTCTAAATCCAACACGGTTTGTGCTAGCTTCTTGAAACTTGACACAGTAAAGTAGTTTCACGTTCTATCTCTATGGTTTGTTTCCTCTTGATGTAGCCCTGAGCACTGACTGGCGAGAAACACTTTCATGGAAAGGGGTGCCAAGCTTCCAAAAATTACGAATCTTTAGAAATCCCAGCAAATATTTTTTCACCCAAACTGGATGATACTGTCAGGTAATGATCAGTACACTAAGGCGACTTGGTTCCCCAAATTTCGTTCTTCTATGTTGAAGCGTTCATTTCCAGTAACAGTTTGAATTTTTAGGTTTCACTCTGTTTTCTCCTATATTGATAGATGTATCTGGAACTCTAAATCCAACACGGTTTGTGCTAGCTTCTTGAAACTTGACACAGTAAAGTAGTTTCACGTTCTATCTCTATGTTTTGTTTCCTCTTGATGTAGCCCTAAGCAGTGACTGGCGAGAAACACTTTCATGGAAAGGGGTTGCCAAGCTTCCAAAAATTACGAATCTCCAGAAATCTCAGCAAATACTTTTTCACCCAAACTGGATGATACTGTCAGGTAATGATCAGTACACTAAGGCGACTTGGTTCCCCAAATTTCGTTCTTCTATGTTGAAGCATTCATTTCCAGTAACAGTTTGAATTTTTAGGTATCACTCTGTTTTCTCCTATATTGATACATGTACTTGGAACTCTAAATCCGACACGGTTTGTGCTAGCTTCTTGAAACTTGACACAGTAAAGTAGTTTCACGTTCTATCTCTATGGTTTGTTTCCTCTTGATGTAGCCCTAAGCACTGACTGGCGAGAAACACTTTCATGCAAAGGGGTTGCCAAGCTTCCAAAAATTACGAATCTCCAGAAATCTCAGCAAATATTTTTTCACCCAAACTGGATGATACTTTCAGGTAATGATCAGTACACGAAGGCGACTTGGTTCCCCAAATTTCGTTCTTCTATGTTGAAGCGTTCATTTCCAGTAACAGTTTGAATTTTTAGGTTTCACTCTCTTTTCTCCCATATTGATAGATGTATCTGGAACTCTAAATCCAACACGGTTTGTGCTAGCTTCTTGAAACTTGACACAGTAAAGTAGTTTCACGTTCTATCTCTATGGTTTGTTTCCTCTTGATGTAGCCCTAAGCAGTGACTGGAGAGAAACACTTTCATGGAAAGGGGTTGCCCAGCTTCCAAAAATTACGAATCTCCAGAAATCTCAGCAAATATTTTTTCACCCAAACTGGATGATACTTTCAGGTAATGATCAGTACACTAAGGCGACTTGGTTCCCCAAATTTCGTTCTTCTATGTTGAAGCGTTCATTTCCAGTAACACTTTGAATTTTTAGGTATCACTCTGTTTTCTCCTATATTGATACATGTACTTGGAACTCTAAATCCGACACGGTTTGTGCTAGCTTCTTGAAACTTGACACAGTAAAGTAGTTTCACGTTCTATCTCTATGGTTTGTTTCCTCTTGTTGTAGCCCTAAGCACTGACTGGCGAGAAACACTTTTATGGAAAGGGGTTGCCAAGCTTCCAAAAATTACGAATCTCCAGAAATCTCAGCAAATACTTTTTCACCCAAACTGGATGATACTGTCAGGTAATGATCAGTACACTAAGGCAACTTGGTTCCCCAAATTTCGTTCTTCTATGTTGAAGCGTTCATTTCCAGTAACAGTTTGAATTTTTAGGTATCACTCTGTTTTCTCCTATATTGATACATGTACTTGGAACTCTAAATCCAACACGGTTTGTGCTAGCTTCTTGAAACTTGACACAGTAAAGTAGTTTCACGTTCTATCTCTATGTTTTGTTTCCTCTTAATGTAGCCCTAAGCAGTGACTGGCGAGAAACACTTTCATGGAACGGGGTTTCCAAGGTTCCAAAAATTACGAATCTCCAGAAATCTCAGCAAATATTTTTTCACCCAAACTGGATGATACTTTCAGGTAATGATCAGTACACTAAGGCGACTTGGTTCCCCAAATTTCGTTCTTCTATGTTGAAGCGTTCATTTCCAGTAACAGTTTGAATTTTTAGGTATCACTCTGTTTTCTCCTATATTGATACATGTACTTGGAACTCTAAATCCAACAAGGTTTGTGCTAGCTTCTTCAAACTTGACACAGTAAAGTAGTTTCACGTTCTATCTCTATGTTTTGTTTCCTCTTGATGTAGCCCTAAGCACTGACTGGCGAGAAACACTTTCATGGAAAGGGGTTGCCAAGCTTCCAAAAATTACGAATCTCCAGAAATCGCAGCAAATATTTTTTCACCCAAACTGGATGATACTTTCAGGTAATGATCAGTACACTAAGGCGACTTGGTTCCCCAAATTTCGTTCTTCTACGTTGAAGCGTTCATTTCCAGTAACAGTTTGAATTTTTAGGTTTCACTCTGTTTTCTCCTATATTGATAGATGTATCTGGAACTCTAAATCCAACACGGTTTGTGCTAGCTTCTTGAAACTTGACACAGTAAAGTAGTTTCACGTTCTATCTCTATGGTTTGTTTCCTCTTGATGTAGCCCTAAGCACTGACTGGAGAGAAAAACTTTCATGGAAAGGGGTAGCCAAGCTTCCAAAAATTACGAATCTCCAGAAATCTCAGCAAATATTTTTTCACCCAAACTGGATGATACTTTCAGGTAATGATCAGTACACGAAGGCGACTTGGTTCCCCAAATTTCGTTCTTCTATGTTGAAGCGTTCATTTCCAGTAACAGTTTGAATTTTTAGGTTTCACTCTCTTTTCTCCTATATTGATAGATGTATCTGGAACTCTAAATCCAACACGGTTTGTGCTAGCTTCTTGAAACTTGACACAGTAAAGTAGTTTCACGTTCTATCTCTATGTTTTGTTTCCTCTTGATGTAGCCCTAAGCAGTGACTGGAGAGAAACACTTTCATGGAAAGGGGTTGCCCAGCTTCCAAAAATTACGAATCTCCAGAAATCTCAGCAAATATTTTTTCACCCAAACTGGATGATACTTTCAGGTAATGATCAGTACACTAAGGCGACTTGGTTCCCCAAATTTCGTTCTTCTATGTTGAAGCGTTCATTTCCAGTAGCACTTTGAATTTTTAGGTATCACTCTGTTTTCTCCTATATTGATACATGTACTTGGAACTCTAAATCCGACACGGTTTGTGCTAGCTTCTTGAAACTTGACACAGTAAAGTAGTTTCACGTTCTATCTCTATGGTTTGTTTCCTCTTGTTGTAGCCCTAAGCACTGACTGGCGAGAAACACTTTCATGGAAAGGGGTTGCCAAGCTTCCAAAAATTACGAATCTCCAGAAATCTCAGCAAATATTTTTTCACCCAAACTGGATGATACTTTCAGGTAATGATCAGTACACTAAGGCGACTTGGTTCCCCAAATTTCGTTATTCTATGTTGAAGCGTTCATTTCCAGTAACAGTTTGAATTTTTAGGTTTCACTCTGTTTTCTCCTATATTGATACATGTACTTGGAACTCTAAATCCAACACGGTTTGTGCTAGCTTCTTGAAACTTGACACAGTAAAGTAGTTTCACGTTCTATCTCTATGGTTTGTTTCCTTTTGATGTAGCCCTAAGCACTGACTGGCCAGAAACACTTTCAGGGAAAGGGGTTGCCAAGCTTCCAAAAATTACGAATCTCCAGAAATCTCAGCCAATATCTTTTCACCCAAACTGGATGATACTTTCAGGTAATGATCAGGACACTAAGGCGACTTGGTTCCCCAAATTTCGTTCTTCTATGTTGAAGCGTTCATTTCCAGTAACACTTTGAATTTTTAGGTATCACTCTGTTTTCTCCTATATTGATAGATGTATCTGGAACTCTAAATCCAACACGGTTTGTGCTAGCTTCTTGAAACTTGACACAGTAAAGTAGTTTCACGTTCTATCTCTATGTTTTGTTTCCTCTTGATATAGCCCTAAGCAGTGACTGGCGAGAAACACTTTCATGAAAAGGGGTTTCCAAGCTTCCAAAAATTACGAATCTCCAGAAATCTCAGCAAATATTTTTTCACCCAAACTGGATGATACTTTCAGGTAATGATCAGTACACTAAGGCGACTTGGTTCCCCAAATTTCGTTCTTCAATGTTGAAGCGTTCATTTCCAGTAACAGTTTGAATTTTTAGGTATCACTCTGTTTTCTCCTATATTGATACATGTACTTGGAACTCTAAATCCAACACAGTTTGTGCTAGCTTCTTGAAACTTGACACAGTAAAGTAGTTTCACGTTCTATCTCTATGGTTTGTTTCCTCTTGATGTAGCCCTAAGCACTGACTGGCGAGAAACACTTTCATGGAAAGGGGTTGCCAAGCTTCCAAAAATTACGAATCTCCAGAAATCTCAGCAAATATTTTTTCACCCAAACTGGATGATACTTTCAGGTAATGATCAGTACACGAAGGCGACTTGGTTCCCCAAATTTCGTTCTTCTATGTTGAAGCGTTCATTTCCAGTAACAGTTTGAATTTTTAGGTTTCACTCTGTTTTCTCCTATATTGATAGATGTATCTGGAACTCTAAATCCAACACGGTTTGTGCTAGCTTCTTGAAACTTGACACAGTAAAGTAGTTTCACGTTCTATCTCTATGTTTTGTTTCCTCTTGATGTAGCCCTAAGCAGTGACTGGCGAGAAACACTTTCATGGAAAGGGGTTGCCAAGCTTCCAAAAATTACGAATCTCCAGAAATCTCAGCAAATACTTTTTCACCCAAACTGGATGATACTTTCAGGTAATGATCAGTACACTAAGGCGACTTGGTTCCCCAAATTTCGTTCTTCTATGTTGAAGCGTTCATTTCCAGTAACAGTTTGAATTTTTAGGTATCACTCTGTTTTCTCCTATATTGATACATGTACTTGGAACTCTAAATCCAACACGGTTTGTGCTAGCTTCTTGAAACTTGACACAGTAAAGTAGTTTCACGTTCTATCTCTATGGTTTGTTTCCTCTTGATGTAGCCCTAAGCACTGACTTGCGAGAAACACTTTCATGGAAAGGGGTAGCCCAGCTTCCAAAAATTACGAATCTCCAGAAATCGCAGCCAATATTTTTTCACCCAAACTGGATGATACTTTCAGGTAATGACCAGTACACTAAGGCGACTTGGTTCCCCAAATTTCGTTATTCTATGTTGAAGCGTTCATTTCCAGTAACACTTTGAATTTTTAGGTATCACTGTGTTTTCTCCTATATTGATACATGTACTTGGAATTCTAAATCCAACACGGTTTGTGCTAGCTTTTTGAAACTTGACACAGTAAAGTAGTTTCACGTTCTATCTCTATGTTTTGTTTCCTCTTGATGTAGCCCTAAGCACTGACTGGCGAGAAACACTTACATGGAAAGGGGTTGCCAAGCTTCCAAAAATTACGAATCTCCAGAAATCTCAGCAAATATTTTTTCACCCAAACTAGATGATACTTTCAGGTAATGATCAGTACACTAAGGCGACTTGGTTCCCCAAATTTCGTTCTTCTACGTTGAAGCGTTCATTTCCAGTAACAGTTTGAATTTTTAGGTTTCACTCTGTTTTCTCCTATATTGATAGATGTATTTGGAACTCTAAATCCAACACGGTTTGTGCTAGCTTCTTGAAACTTGACACAGTAAAGTAGTTTCACGTTCTATCTCTATGGTTTGTTTCCTCTTGATGTAGCCCTGAGCACTGACTGGCGAGAAACACTTTCATGGAAAGGGGTGCCAAGCTTCCAAAAATTACGAATCTTTAGAAATCCCAGCAAATATTTTTTCACCCAAACTGGATGATACTGTCAGGTAATGATCAGTACACTAAGGCGACTTGGTTCCCCAAATTTCGTTCTTCTATGTTGAAGCGTTCATTTCCAGTAACAGTTTGAATTTTTAGGTTTCACTCTGTTTTCTCCTATATTGATAGATGTATCTGGAACTCTAAATCCAACACGGTTTGTGCTAGCTTCTTGAAACTTGACACAGTAAAGTAGTTTCACGTTCTATCTCTATGTTTTGTTTCCTCTTGATGTAGCCCTAAGCAGTGACTGGCGAGAAACACTTTCATGGAAAGGGGTTGCCAAGCTTCCAAAAATTACGAATCTCCAGAAATCTCAGCAAATACTTTTTCACCCAAACTGGATGATACTGTCAGGTAATGATCAGTACACTAAGGCGACTTGGTTCCCCAAATTTCGTTCTTCTATGTTGAAGCATTCATTTCCAGTAACAGTTTGAATTTTTAGGTATCACTCTGTTTTCTCCTATATTGATACATGTACTTGGAACTCTAAATCCGACACGGTTTGTGCTAGCTTCTTGAAACTTGACACAGTAAAGTAGTTTCACGTTCTATCTCTATGGTTTGTTTCCTCTTGATGTAGCCCTAAGCACTGACTGGCGAGAAACACTTTCATGGAAAGGGGTTGCCCAGCTTCCAAAAATTACGAATCTCCAGAAATAGCAGCCAATATTTTTCCACCCAAACTGGATGATACTGTCAGGTAATGATCAGTACACTAAGGCGACTTGGTTCCCCAAATTTCGTTCTTCTATGTTGAAGCTTTCATTTCCAGTAACACTTTGAATTTTTAGGTATCACTCTGTTTTCTCCTATATTGATAGATGTATTTGGAACTCTAAATCCAACACGGTTTGTGCTAGCTTCTTGAAACTTGACACAGTATAGTAGTTTCACGTTCTATCTCTATGTTTTGTTTCCTCTTGATGTAGCCCTAAGCAGTGACTGGCGAGAAACACTTTCATGGAAAGGGGTTTCCAAGCTTCCAAAAATTACGAATCTCCAGAAATCTCAGCCAATATTTTTTCACCCAAACTGGATGATACTTTCAGGTAATGATCAGGACACTAAGGCGACTTGGTTCCCCAAATTTCGTTCTTCTATTTTGAAGCGTTCATTTCCAGTAACACTTTGAATTTTTAGGTATCACTCTGTTTTCTCCTATATTGATACATGTACTTGGAACTCTAAATCCAACACGGTTTGTGCTAGCTTCTTGAAACTTGACACAGTAAAGTAGTTTCACGTTCTATCTCTATGGTTTGTTTCCTTTTGATGTAGCCCTAAGCACTGACTGGCGAGAAACACTTTCAGGGAAAGGGGTTGCCAAGCTTCCAAAAATTACGAATCTCCAGAAATCTCAGCCAATATTTTTTCACCCAAACTGGATGATACTTTCAGGTAATGATCAGTACACTAAGGCGACTTGGTTCCCCAAATTTCGTTCTTCTATGTTGAAGCGTTCATTTCCAGTAACACTTTGAATTTTTAGGTATCACTCTGTTTTCTCCTATATTGATAGATGTATTTGGAACTCTAAATCCAACACGGTTTGTGCTAGCTTCTTGAAACTTGACACAGTAAAGTAGTTTCACGTTCTATATCTATGTTTTGTTTCCTCTTGATGTAGCCCTAAGCAGTGACTGGCGAGAAACACTTTCATGAAAAGGGGTTTCCAAGCTTCCAAAAATTACGAATCTCCAGAAATCTCAGCAAATATTTTTTCACCCAAACTGGATGATACTTTCAGGTAATGATCAGTACACTAAGGCGACTTGGTTCCCCAAATTTCGTTCTTCTATGTTGAAGCGTTCATTTCCAGTAACATTTTGAATTTTTAGGTATCACTCTGTTTTCTCCTATATTGATACATGTACTTGGAACTCTAAATCCAACACGGTTTGTGCTAGCTTCTTGAAACTTGACACAGTAAAGTAGTTTCACGTTCTATCTCTATGGTTTGTTTCCTCTTGATGTAGCCCTAAGCACTGACTGGCGAGAAACACTTTCATGGAAAGGGGTTGCCCAGCTTCCAAAAATTACGAATCTCCAGAAATCGCAGCCAATATTTTTTCACCCAAACTGGATGATACTGTCAGGTAATGACCAGTACACTAAGGCGACTTGGTTCCCCAAATTTCGTTCTTCTATGTTGAAGCGTTCATTTCCAGTAACACTTTGAATTTTTAGGTATCACTCTGTTTTCTCCTATATTGATACATGTACTTGGAACTCTAAATCCAACACGGTTTGTGCTAGCTTCTTGAAACTTGACACAGTAAAGTAGTTTCACGTTCTATATCTATGTTTTGTTTCCTCTTGATGTAGCCCTAAGCAGTGACTGGCGAGAAACACTTTCATGAAAAGGGGTTTCCAAGCTTCCAAAAATTACGAATCTCCAGAAATCTCAGCAAATATTTTTTCACCCAAACTGGATGATACTTTCAGGTAATGATCAGTACACTAAGGCGACTTGGTTCCCCAAATTTCGTTCTTCTATGTTGAAGCGTTCATTTCCAGTAACATTTTGAATTTTTAGGTATCACTCTGTTTTCTCCTATATTGATACATGTACTTGGAACTCTAAATCCAACACGGTTTGTGCTAGCTTCTTGAAACTTGACACAGTAAAGTAGTTTCACGTTCTATCTCTATGGTTTGTTTCCTCTTGATGTAGCCCTAAGCACTGACTGGCGAGAAACACTTTCATGGAAAGGGGTTGCCCAGCTTCCAAAAATTACGAATCTCCAGAAATCGCAGCCAATATTTTTTCACCCAAACTGGATGATACTTTCAGGTAATGATCAGTACACTAAGGCGACTTGGTTCCCCAAATTTCGTTCTTCTACGTTGAAGCGTTCATTTCCAGTAACAGTTTGAATTTTCGGTTTCACTCTGTTTTCTCCTATATTGATAGATGTATTTGGAACTCTAAATCCAACACGGTTTGTGCTAGCTTCTTGAAACTTGACACAGTAAAGTAGTTTCACGTTCTATCTCTATGGTTTGTTTCCTCTTGATGTAGCCCTAAGCACTGACTGGCGAGAAACACTTTCATGGAAAGGGGTGCCAAGATTCCAAAAATTACGAATCTTTAGAAATCTCAGCAAATATTTTTTCACCCAAACTGGATGATACTGTCAGGTAATGATCAGTACACTAAGGCGACTTGGTTCCCCAAATTTCGTTCTTCTATGTTGAAGCGTTCATTTCCAGTAACAGTTTGAATTTTTAGGTTTCACTCTGTTTTCTCCTATATTGATAGATGTATCTGGAACTCTAAATCCAACACGGTTTGTGCTAGCTTCTTGAAACTTGACACAGTAAAGTAGTTTCACGTTCTATCTCTATGTTTTGTTTCCTCTTGATGTAGCCCTAAGCAGTGACTGGCGAGAAACACTTTCATGGAAAGGGGTTGCCAAGCTTCCAAAAATTACGAATCTCCAGAAATCTCAGCAAATACTTTTTCACCCAAACTGGATGATACTGTCAGGTAATGATCAGTACACTAAGGCGACTTGGTTCCCCAAATTTCGTTCTTCTATGTTGAAGCGTTCATTTCCAGTAACAGTTTGAATTTTTAGGTATCACTCTGTTTTCTCCTATATTGATACATGTACTTGGAACTCTAAATCCAACACGGTTTGTGCTAGCTTCTTGAAACTTGACACAGTAAAGTAGTTTCACGTTCTATCTCTATGGTTTGTTTCCTTTTGATGTAGCCCTAAGCACTGACTGGCGAGAAACACTTTCAGGGAAAGGGGTTGCCAAGCTTCCAAAAATTACGAATCTCCAGAAATCTCAGCCAATATTTTTTCACCCAAACTGGATGATACTTTCAGGTAATGATCAGTACACTAAGGCGACTTGGTTCCCCAAATTTCGTTCTTCTATGTTGAAGCGTTCATTTCCAGTAACACTTTGAATTTTTAGGTATCACTCTGTTTTCTCCTATATTGATAGATGTATTTGGAACTCTAAATCCAACACGGTTTGTGCTAGCTTCTTGAAACTTGACACAGTAAAGCAGTTTCACGTTCTATATCTATGTTTTGTTTCCTCTTGATGTAGCCCTAAGCAGTGACTGGCGAGAAACACTTTCATGAAAAGGGGTTTCCAAGCTTCCAAAAATTACGAATCTCCAGAAATCTCAGCAAATATTTTTTCACCCAAACTGGATGATACTTTCAGGTAATGATCAGTACACTAAGGCGACTTGGTTCCCCAAATTTCGTTCTTCTATGTTGAAGCGTTCATTTCCAGTAACATTTTGAATTTTTAGGTATCACTCTGTTTTCTCCTATATTGATACATGTACTTGGAACTCTAAATCCAACACGGTTTGTGCTAGCTTCTTGAAACTTGACACAGTAAAGTAGTTTCACGTTCTATCTCTATGGTTTGTTTCCTCTTGATGTAGCCCTAAGCACTGACTGGCGAGAAACACTTTCATGGAAAGGGGTTGCCCAGCTTCCAAAAATTACGAATCTCCAGAAATCGCAGCCAATATTTTTTCACCCAAACTGGATGATACTGTCAGGTAATGACCAGTACACTAAGGCGACTTGGTTCCCCAAATTTCGTTCTTCTATGTTGAAGCGTTCATTTCCAGTAACACTTTGAATTTTTAGGTATCACTCTGTTTTCTCCTATATTGATACATGTACTTGGAACTCTAAATCCAACACGGTTTGTGCTAGCTTCTTGAAACTTGACACAGTAAAGTAGTTTCACGTTCTATCTCTATGTTTTGTTTCCTCTTGATGTAGCCCTAAGCACTGACTGGCGAGAAACACTTTCATGGAAAGGGGTTGCCAAGCTTCCAAAAATTACGAATCTCCAGAAATCTCAGCAAATACTTTTTCACCCAAACTGGATGATACTTTCAGGTAATGATCAGTACACTAAGGCGACTTGGTTCCCCAAATTTCGTTCTTCTATGTTGAAGCGTTCATTTCCAGTAACAGTTTGAATTTTTAGGTATCACTCTGTTTTCTCCTATATTGATACATGTACTTGGAACTCTAAATCCAACACGGTTTGTGCTAGCTTCTTGAAACTTGACACAGTAAAGTAGTTTCACGTTCTATCTCTATGGTTTGTTTCCTCTTGATGTAGCCCTAAGCACTGACTGGCGAGAAACACTTTCATGGAAAGGGGTTGCCCAGCTTCCAAAAATTACGAATCTCCAGAAGTCGCAGCCAATATTTTTTCACCCAAACTGGATGATAGTTTCAGGTAACGACCAGTACACTAAGGCGACTTGGTTCCCCAAATTTCATTCTTCTATGTTGAAGCGTTCATTTCCAGTAACACTTTGAATTTTTAGGTATCACTCTGTTTTCTCCTATATTGATACATGTTCTTGGAACTCTAAATCCAACACGGTTTGTGCTAGCTTTTTGAAACTTGACACAGTAAAGTAGTTTCACGTTCTATCTCTATGTTTTGTTTCCTCTTGATGTAGCCCTAAGCACTGACTGGCGAGAAACACTTTCATGGAAAGGGGTTGCCAAGCTTCCAAAAATTACGAATCTCCAGAAATCTCAGCAAATATTTTTTCACCCAAACTAGATGATACTTTCAGGTAATGATCAGTACACTAAGGCGACTTGGTTCCCCAAATTTCGTTCTTCTACGTTGAAGCGTTCATTTCCAGTAACAGTTTGAATTTTTAGGTTTCACTCTGTTTTCTCCTATATTGATAGATGTATTTGGAACTCTAAATCCAACACGGTTTGTGCTAGCTTCTTGAAACTTGACACAGTAAAGTAGTTTCACGTTCTATCTCTATGGTTTGTTTCCTCTTGATGTAGCCCTAAGCACTGACTGGCGAGAAACACTTTCATGGAAAGGGGTGCCAAGATTCCAAAAATTACGAATCTTTAGAAATCTCAGCAAATATTTTTTCACCCAAACTGGATGATACTTTCAGATAATGATCAGTACACGAAGGCGACTTGGTTCCCCAAATTTCGTTCTTCTATGTTGAAGCGTTCATTTCCAGTAACAGTTTGAATTTTTAGGTTTCACTCTGTTTTCTCCTATATTGATAGATGTATCTGGAACTCTAAATCCAACACGGTTTGTGCTAGCTTCTTGAAACTTGACACAGTAAAGTAGTTTCACGTTCTATCTCTATGTTTTGTTTCCTCTTGATGTAGCCCTAAGCAGTGACTGGCGAGAAACACTTTCATGGAAAGGGGTTGCCAAGCTTCCAAAAATTACGAATCTCCCGAAATCTCATCAAATACTTTTTCACCCAAACTGGATGATACTTTCAGGTAATGATCAGTACACTAAGGCGACTTGGTTCCCCAAATTTCGTTCTTCTATGTTGAAGCGTTCATTTCCAGTAACAGTTTGAATTTTTAGGTATCACTCTGTTTTCTCCTATATTGATACATGTACTTGGAACTCTAAATCCAACACGGTTTGTGCTAGCTTCTTGAAACTTGACACAGTAAAGTAGTTTCACGTTCTATCTCTATGGTTTGTTTCCTCTTGATGTAGCCCTAAGCACTGACTGGCGAGAAACACTTTCATGGAAAGGGGTTGCCCAGCTTCCAAAAATTACGAATCTCCAGAAATCGCAGCCAATATTTTTTCACCCAAACTGGATGATACTTTCAGGTAATGACCAGTACACTAAGGCGACTT